>NC_091123.1:176419724-176689724 GCF_040183065.1 Periplaneta americana
CTAAAGCAAGGAGATGCACTATCACCTTTACTTTTTAACTTTGCTCTAGAGTATGCCATAAGGAAATTCCAGGATAACAGAGAGGGTTTGGAATTGAACGGGTTACATCAGCTGCTTCTCTATGCGGATGACGTGAATATGTTAAGAAAAAATCCACGAACGATTAGGGAAAACACGGGAATTTTACTGGAAGCAAGTAAGGAGATAGGTTTGGAAGTAAATCCCGGAAAGACAAAGTATATGATTATGTCTCGTGACGAGAATATTGTACGAAATAGAAATATAAAAATTGGAAATCTATCTTTTGAAGAGGTGGAGAAGTTCAAATATCTGGGAGCAACAGTAACAAATATAAATGATACTCGGGAGGAAATTAAACACAGAATAAATATGGGAAATGCCTGTTATTATTCGGTTGAGAAACTTTTATCATCCAGTCTGCTGTCAAAAAATCTGAAAGTTAGAATTTATAAAACAGTTATATTATCGGTTGTTCTGTATGGTTGTGAAACTTGGACTCTCACTTTGAGAGAGGAACAGAGATTAAGGGTGTTTGAGAATAAGTTGCTTAGGAAAATATTTGGGGCTAAGAGGGATGGAGTTACAGGAGAATGGAGGAAGTTACACAACACAGAACTGCACGCATTGTATTCTTCACCTGACATAATTAGGAACATTAAATCCAGATGTTTGAGATGGGCAGGGCATGTAGCACGTATGGGCGAATCCAGAAATGCATATAGAGTGTTAGTTGGGAGGCCAGAGGGAAAAAGACCTTTAAGGAGGCCGAGACGTAGATGGGAAGATAATATTAAAATAGATTTGAGGGAGGTGGGATATGATGATAGAGAATGGATTAATCTTACTCAGGATAGGGACCAATGGCGGGCTTATGTGAGGGCGGCAATGAACCTCGGGGTTACTTAAAAACCAGTAAGTATTATTATTATTATTATTATTATTATTATTATTATTATTATTATTATTATTATTATTATTATTATTATTATTATGGTGCAATTATGCAGCAAATTTCTGTACTTCGGTATACACTCCCTTTTTTATCTAAAGATGTATTCCGTACATGTAACCCCTCTATGTAAACGAGTGTTCTGGAAATTAGTGTAGAGTAGACATTACAAGAGCTTATACATGCGCTACACAGTGACGCGTTGCGTGTTCATGGCACTGTTTCCATTTACATATGGGCGTGCAGATAAATGAAAGCAGAGACAAGCATGTCTGTTTTGTCTAGTTCCTCTAACATGCACCGTAAGGCATATAGTGATTTTACTTGTTGTGAGAATGCGACTTTTAGAATGAATGTGGTGTCTCCCTACGTGATTTATAATATATGAACTTGTCAACGACTATCGTGTGTTCATGACTTACCTATCATCACTTTTTATCAGGCAGAAGAATGGTCTAACCTGTAGTGAAGTAATCGCTTCAAACTCCACGTTCTACTGACAGATCGCATGCTGAGATCATCACCCTCTTGAATCTTCGTCATTTCACCTTGTTTGCGTTTTTAACACTAAAATTTGGTCATTATACACAAAACTATAGGTAACCTAAAAGTTGAAGCGTTAGTCGAATATCGGTCTATGTTACAATTTTTCAAAACAGAGTTTTTAATGGAATAATGCTCTGTATAGTCTTACACAGCTGTAACAATATTACATTATGCAACGAGCCTATAATGGTAGTAATTAAGACGCGAGTATGTTTATGAAACGAGCGCAAGCGAGTTTCATAATTTTCATATGAGCGTCTTAATTACCATTATAGGCAAGTTTCATACGACTTTTTATGCTCGACCATATTTCTAACTTGAAATTATTCAGAAGTATTCATGTTATGGTTATGTAAGTGAGGAGTGAACCGACCTGAATTGTGAGATGTGCGCAGACGCGAAAGTATTGATTTTTTCCGAAACACGAATGTCATTGACCTTGATATAATCTAGAGAATAACATGAAGATTAGGCTTGATATAACCTGGAAATTGATTTAGATTTGAAAATAGAGATGACAAATTGAATTTATTTCAATATTATTTACAGTTAACGCTAATTATTATAGTAACAGAACATAACCTTCTGCGACAGTATTGGATTTCCAGCCTCCGTGACTTTTCGCTAATTGTCTTTCGATTGCATATCCGAGAATAATCGATACTTGCGGTTTTATAATGGTACAATCAGTACAAAGGTGATTTTTCATTGGCTAAACAACTGAATTATAATGAATAGCTCTACTTTAATGAGGTGCATTAAAGGGCTACTACCAGGTGTATAATTACTACATTTCGGCATGGTCGAGCATAAATTGTTTTTCAATATCGGTATCAGAGGCGCTTCTACAAGAGTTACAACCACAGTTTAGTATATTCGTTCATTCATTCATTCATTCATTCATTCATTCATTCATTCATTCATTCATTCATTCATTCATTCATTCATTCATTCATTCATTCACTCATTCATTTATTTTATTCCATTGATCTTACATGAGTAATGAAGCTTTAAGATGTGGAACAAGTCAAAATTTTACAATATTACAATTACAATTTTTACAAATTTTTACAGTTTTACAATTTAGTAATTTTCTACAATTTTGTGCAATTTTTTGGCCAGATGTAATGAGATGAGGTGAGGTCCGAGGATTCGCCAAAAGATTACCCGGCATTTGCCTTTTGGTTGGGGAAAACCTCTGAAAAACCCAACCAGGTAATCAAATCAAAGGGGGGGGGTAATCAAATCAAAGGGGTTGATGCCGAGGACTTGCCATAGACCATCCGGCTTCAGTCCCACGGCTGGGAAAAACAGTCACGAAGCTCAATACGTAGTAAATATGCATCCATGGATAGTTGCTCACCACTAAGATCGCTAATATCGAGAAGATTGTGGCTTTGTACTTTCCAAAGCCAACTTTGGTCCAAAGTCTCGTCTATGAATATGACCCTAAATGACTATTGAAATCTTGAATTAAAGAAACGCATGCTTGTTTCTTTTTCGTTATGGAAGACTCATCGCTGCGTTTGTCTTCAATTTCATTCTTATAATTAATTAGATGTACTAAAATAAATATGTTTCTCATATGAGGTAAAAATACTGCTCCTTACACGTTTCTTTTTCTTGATTTCCATCATAATAATAGTCTGTAATACATTCATAATGTAAAAATACAATTTTCCGCCAAAACAAATGACTACCGGTACACCACAACTTAGGCACATTCAGTAAACTTACATTCAATCACTGCCGCTTTGATTCCTGTTACATTGCTCTGTTACCTAACCAAAGTACTTCAAACGGTTGGTGAAACATTATTACACTAACAGGATGTTTAATTTTTAAGAACTTGTTAGTTAACATGCTGTTAGCGTTATTTTAACGAAGCTTTGTGACTCTGATGGCCAGTTTGTCCAAGTAATGTTTAATTTTGCTTAACGAATGTTAAATTAACAGTCTGTTTATTTTCAACGCTTTGTTAATGTATGTTTCATTTGTTCAACATAATTTTGTTTAAGATAACCAACACTTAACTTTAACGTCTGTTAGCACTATTTTATCTACTCAACAGCAGTTGGTAATCATCCTACACATATAAGAAAATTTTTGATTGGCTAAAATTAATCTTTAAATTCTATATTATAGAGTGAGTCATGAAACTTGCATAAAATGACAACCTGTTATAGTAGGCCACGCTCCTTAAACAAACGGTTGACAAATGAAAGTTGTAGGTGACGTGCTGAATAATAATTGCAAATTAAGATTATATTTCCTCATTGCAATTATGGTTACGAAATACGAAAGAAATAAAATAACACTGATGTATTTAAACAGTCCAAAGTATTTTTTAAATGTTATATTACCAGTCATATGCTAAACATTCCCTACAGAGAGACACAAAATATTAATTTCACAACTTCTGTTCGAACAGCTGTGGAGACATCGGCCATATTTAACTAACTGTTAAACGAGTTAACTGAAGGAAAGCCTACATTTAAAATGAAGAAACTGTTAACAATCTGTTAAACCAAACTGGTGTTGAAAACATACAATTTTATTAATTAACAAACTGTTTAGAGTTTAACAGTCGTTAAATTTTCTAACAATACTTGAAAAAACCGGCCATGAGCCTAAGGCCCAATTGCACCAACCCATGTTAAGTATTTAACATGTCGTTAAGGCAGTTTAACAGTAAACTTAACGGAAGAGATGTTTCATCAATTGTTGTTACTGCTAACATCATGTTAAATACACTGTTAAATTAACATAGCATACTCCCGCAGTTAAATCCTTAATGTCCTGTTACAGCGTGAATCATGGCTGCCAGAGAACATATGTTACACGCCACATTATTATATCGAGATATATTTGCAGTGAAGACAATTAGCTGCAGTCACTACTTCTGCATTTTTAGTTATTCAGTATAGATGTGTTCATAAATATCAAAATGATTCATATTAATATTAGCACTGCATCCGCAGCAAAGAGAAGATATGTGCTTATTAACGTAAGCATGTCTGTGATTATTATTTCGTATTAATACTCAGATATAATTGCAGATTTTCAAAACGATATTTCTTTCTTTCACTGATTTAACAGTTCACATGTAATTATGACCAATGACGTGTGAAGATATGTTAGAAATATAAGATATGAAAATAACGTTAACGCTTATTCAGCATCACAATTATTTTCATTTTCTATTGGTTCTATTTGATCCTGGGTAATTGAAAGAATCTTTGTACAAATATCAACTTTGAGAGTGAAGTACCACCGTCAGTTTTCAAATGTTCCACTGTATCTTATGCATGACCCGCCTTAGCATTTCTTTTAATATTTTCATAACATTGATTTGTTTCATAGTTTGCGTTTTCACATCCAAATGGCGATTGAAAATATTGGGTTAAGAGACCCATGCTTGTTCCTTTTCCCTAATGAAAGTTCCATCACTACGTTTGAGTTCAGTTACATTCATATAATTGCTAGATCTACTAAAATAATTATATTTCTCATATGAGGTAAAATTACTGCTCCTTACACTTTCTTTTTCTCGATTTCCGTTGTAATTATGTTAGTCTCCAATACTTCCATAATGTAAAAAAATACAATTCTCCGCTGAAACAAATGACTACACCAACTAAAGGCACATTCAGTAAACTTTCATACAATCATTGCTCCTTTGATTCATGTTACATTACTCTTAACATCATGTTACCTAACTAAAATACCTCAAATGTTTGGTGAAACACTATTACACTAACAGGATGTTTAATTGTTAACAACACGTTAGTTAACATGCTGTTAGCGTTATTTTAACGAAGCTTTGTGACTCTCCTAAGATTTATAAATGTGATATAGTGCTTTCTTCATTACTAGGCACATTGGATGTGTTTTGTTTCCACTCTTAACTACGTAGCAATTCATTAAAATAAGCGACATTAAGTCCATCGTCTAAGTTTCGTAATAATTTCCCCTCCCCTCTCTAGCTCGATAACGTTTTCTACGCCTCGTCATGATCTTTCCAGTACAGTGTGACTTTTTTTATAGAAACGAGCGGAGTAATGAGCCACACATGCTTAACATTATTTTAGCGTCAATATGTAATCACAACATAGATAAAATTTTTCTCTGAAGGGGAAGAATTCTCAAATTTAACATTTTACATTTATCTAAAAATACGTGATGGAACATGGAATATTATACAGGGACATCATTTTATTTTTACTTCAATTTTTATTGTACCTGCGTTTCTAAATGTACTTGACTCCCACCCCATTCACTAATGTTCTTGCTAACGTCAGTCACACAAACTTACGGCCGCTGTTGCTAGCAGTGAAGTAAACAGTACAGAGTACAGTGCGTTTCAGAAATATGTTGCGTTTTCTATAGAAGAAAGAGCTTATATTATTGAAGTTTATTTTCACACAGGTATGGTGTGTAGCATAACTGAATTTATCTGTGTGGACTGAGCAAAAGTGAAGATTAGAGTTATCGAAAGTACGGTACCCTATAATATGGTACGGTACTTAACAGCATTATTTAAACAAGAGTTTTGTTTTACTGTTTGTAGGTATGAAGGACGATGATGGAAACTGGAATTACAATATAACCGAATGTGAACAACAGTTTTTTTTTTCACAATTTCCTGATTATATCATTACGGAATATTTTCGTTGAAATGTCATTAATCTGGTAGATAAATTTAGAGCAACAGAGTATACAGAAAGGAAAAAAAAAGCGTAAGATGGCCAAAAAAGGTGACAGAAGATGCTGTAGAAGATGCTAGAGAAAGGATGCAGCGAGGTCCTAATAAGTCGGTCAAGAAGTTAGCTGTAGAAATTGGGGTTTCTTACGGAAGTGCTCACAAAATTCTCAGGAATAAATTAGGTTAGTAATATGCTGAATAAAGTGGACATCACATAATGTATATAACCGCCTGAAGAGTTGAGTTTGTGAAAAAAAATGTTACAGGTACTATTCTACTGTTTTCTGATAAAATAGGCCTACTGTAAAAGTAATTATCAAACTGAAAATCGTAATACTGTATTTCCCTGTAACATAAATGGATACACTACTTTTCTCTCCTCCTATAGCTACTAAAATGATTTGTTTACATGTTGCACTAGCAACTCCAACTCCTGTAATGGAAGGGGGTAGCAGTGTTTCCGAGTATAGCCAGCTTAATGTTAAAAATGTTAGTAAAAATAAAGTGATGCCCCTGTATATTTTTAAGTCGGTACCAAAGTTTAACCACAACAATATACATGAGATTATGGTTATTGTTGCATTAATACACTGACGTTCAAAGATATCCACCTACGATTTTATGATCGTGTAAGCGAACTTTCCAACACGGGATAAGTCAGAACCAAAGATATAAAAAAAATTGACAAATTTCGAAAGAGTTCCGCTAGTTCTCAATAGGTGGCACCATTATTGGGGGCCGTTTAAATAGTGCTAGGGAGAATGATTATGCAGATTTACCATAAATTATTCTCATAATTGACAATATCAGCGGTTTTGAGCTTAACTCACAAGCAAACATTCTGATGGGGGCAGATGTAAAAGTTAATTTTTTTCTTCCACTATGTTAATGACGTCAAAAGAAGTGCTTGTACAAATTTTGGCCACTCGACCGCAATTAAGAGGACCATAAAAATAAGTTCGCCAGGGGCCGTTAACAGAAATAAAACACAATTTCATTGGAAAAATTTATTGGAACAGATACAGCAATTGTTGACCTATTTTTCAACATATTCCCCACCGGAATTTATACATTAGTCATATTATGGGATCGACAGAGAGGTGCAGACGGCTGTCAAAAGATGGTTCCGATCCCAGGTGGCAGACTTCTACGACACAAGGATACAAAAATTGATCCCATGGTATGACAAAAAAAATCTCAATTCTAGTGGGGGAATATGTTGACAAATAGCTGAAAAATCGCTGTATCTGGTTCAATAAATCTTTCCATGCAATTGTGCTTTTTTCTGTGAATTTCTCCAGGGAAAATCACTTTCTGGACGGCCTCGTAATTGCGGTCGAGTGACCAAAATTTGTATAAGCACTTCTTTTGACGTTATTAACACGGTGGAAGAAAAAAAAATTAACTTTTTTTTATCTGTCCCCATCACAATATTTGCTTGTCAGTGTTGTTTTACAATCAGTAGAGTGATATGAAAAATTGAATTGCATAATTTAAATTTAAATTTATTTTATTTTAAATCCGCCACCAACAGAAGCAGGCTTCCAATTAGAGGTGCTTACACAGATACATACACAAAATACATAATAAGAAAAAAACAAAAACAACACAAACGAAAGAAAGAAAATACATAACGGTGATAGATGCTAGAATATAGTATTGCAGTTAATATAGTGCGAAATGTCAATATAATGATGCACAATTATTTAAAAACTAGGGTAAAAACATTATAATACACTTCTTCATAATTTAAATATCTAAGGAAATAAAATTCTTTTTAATATTGTATGAAATTTGTCAACTGTTAAACTGAAATCTAATTGAGAACCACAGTTTAAAGACAGAGAGTTGAAAGTATTACACATAACAAAGAATGGAGAGTTCTTGAAGAAAACAGTTCTAGGAATGGAATAACAAAAGGTTGCCTATGACGTAATTCTGTTTTTTTTTTACATTGAACTGAAGGAATTTAAGAAAATCACAGTTATTCAATATACCGTTAACAGTCTTATAGAGTAAAATTTGACTATTTATTAATCGTAGAGATGTTAAAGTTTTATAATTAAATTCAAAAAGTAACTGATTATATGAAATTTGCTTGTCATAAGACGACACGTGATGTTTTTTAAAATATAAATAACGTAAAAATCTTTTCTGTATCCTTTCTATTTGCATCTGATGGGACTGGAACTGAGGTGACCATATTACAGACGCATACTCTAGTTTACTCCTAACTAGAGTAGAGTATCAATAGTATTTCTATTTTTTAATTCTTTTGTATTTCTGATTATAAATCCTAATTTTCTGCGGGTATATTTATGTACGATTGGCAACAATAACTATTATCTTCGCCATCTATTCAAAGAAGTCATAACTAAAGAATCCACACTTACACCAACAAAGTATCGATCATTATCGATTGGTAGAGATATCTTTGGATTTAATATACAACTTGGTTAACTGGAGTATTCAACATCGTGTGTTTGCAGTTGATAGTTACACGAAATATGGACTATGGTGCATGTGTAGCGGTCATTTGGAGATAACCGAGACAGAGGACCAGTTCCAACTCGTAAAACAATTCTCTAATGAGTGGATAATGAGAGAATAAAGTTCAGTGCGCAATATAAAGAGGACTGGACCAATGGAAATTGTACACACTCCTGAAAATATTCAAAGGGTGAGAACTGCATTACAGCCCAACTCGATCAGCACGAAGACACGCACTCACTCTAAACTTATCGAATCGCTTACTGCATCTTGACCTTTCGTTTCATCCTTACAAAATGCAAGTTGTTCAACGACTAAATGCTAACGACAAAATAATTGAATCGCTTACATTTTTGTCGACAAATACACGAATTAATTGAGCAAAATCCGTTGCTACTAGACGTGCTACTGATGTCTGATGAGGATAATTTCCATGTTTCTGGGTTGAAAATGATAATCCAAGAGTGAGAGATGGTTGAAAATGATAATCCAAGAGTGAGAGATGGTTGAAAATGATAATCCAAGAGTGAGAAATACCTTGTAATATGCATAAGTAAATGTTTTGCTGTTCCAATTTTAATACGGGTAGACACGAGACGTTACTTCGGCGAATACAAACATTGCGGGTCTTAGGGTCGTGTTCATAGACGAGACTTTGGACCAAAGTTGACTCTGAAAAGTACAAAGTCGCTATTTTCCTATTCATAGTCGACACTTTGACGAAAGTAAACTTCGATCGTGACTTTACTTCGAAGTCTCCGAAAATCTAGACTTTGACTTTCACTTTCGTTCGTGGACATAAGAAAAATGGCTGATATTTGGGAAATTGTTATATTTGCCGAGAAGATTGATAATATCCAGGAAATTATTGAAGCTCCTCATGCTTATCGGCGTATTATTAGACATGTACAAAACTCTATTAAATTTTATAGATATAATGAATTCAAATCAAGATACAGATTTGAAAAATGGGCCGTATTAAATAATATCCAATGGATAATAGAATAATAAAGGATTACCTGTTCCATTAATAATACTCTTATTTCACTTCGATATTGCTCTATGGGTATAAGGATTAATGGTTTACTATTGATTTTGTATATTTAATTGTATTCTTTATACGTCTTCACCAGTTCTAGTAGCATGTCTCTTTCATAATCTGTCACTGGTGGCATCTTCTTATCTTTCACGTCTTCACGATCATCAGTCAGCCGAGGTCCACCTTGAGAAAAAGTCGATCTATGAGCCTACAGTCAACTATTTCAAGCTGAAATATGCCTTAATTCACGTTGAGGTATTTGGCTTGCTCATAGGTGATCGAGGGACTATACCAGCTTTCTTCGAAGGATTTACACGGAAATTTGTTCTGCCAACATCTTTGAGGGATGACATTGTGATAATTGTGTTAAAAAAATCGTGCTAAATCCTAATTAATCACATGGTGCCACATTAATAGCAAATTGTAATGTTTCACGCCCTTTTCTTTGTTTCCCTTTTTTTTTTTAATTTAATACCTATGTTTACATATGTATAATAATTTTTTGAGGATATACTGAGTCCGTAAGGGCTACCCTCAATGGGGGGCAGTTTAGTATTATTATTAGACTTCGTGGAATTGCCACGAGATTCGCAAGGTTTACTGTGCATGCGGTATAGACTGTATGAGAAGGGGGCGTGTCTCTGATGTAAACACTGAGCAGTATACTGCGGTTACAATAAAACCTGTATCCTGCATTCAAGAAATATAATGAATGATCATTGAAGTAGGAAATGTCTAAACATGTAAATACACAATTATTTTATAGTGAGATATATTAACTCTTAAAATTTAATGTAAGATACATAATCCTTGAATATGTACATTACAGTAAAGAGTTATGTACATTTTGAGCGACTGCAAAGTAACATCCTCCGATGGTCACTTAAACAGTTTTTAGATTGTACGTTCAACATCACACGATGTAATACGTGCATATTTGAAGAACGGAAAGTCACTACTTTTTAGTACACCAACTTCAGACGTCTTGTCGTGACCTGATAGTACATCATTTATAATACGAAGTTGTGAATAGGCAGAATTTTTAGCAATAATGTTACTCAACTTACATTTCACTTTTTCTGAAATTAGTGAATTGTTATTTTGGATACTGGTTTGTGATACTTTTAATCCACTATATGAAGGGCTTCTGAGAGTTGTAGTTTAGACGATTATAACAGGATGATGCTTTTGGACACGATTTTAAAATTAGAATCAATGACAGAATATCTTTCAATAGCTGTTCAGAAAGCAATGATTTTACAGCTGCAACAGCGGAACTGTCTGTGCTATCCAATGCATCAATTACCTCCATTATTTTTCCATAATATTCTGCATAATAATTAACAGAATTCAACCACGTTCCCCAACGGGTCAAGACTGGCTGCGGGGGTAAGGTTATTCCAGGAGTAATTTTTTTGGAACAGCAACACTCTCATTGTAGTATGTTTGATTGCATTCTTGTCTACACTGAACAAACGTTAAACTTTGACTATTCCAACCACAGTAATGCAAAAACAAGTGCTTACATAGGTATACATTAGCTGTAGCTGCTCTATCTATTTGGACCGGTCACAACTCTTAACATGAACTGCTTATACTACCAGACCGGGCGGTCGCTCACCTCCTCTATACTACCGTACATCGGCAACCTGATTGCATGCTGCGTGTGTCAATTCAACGAAGTCTAATTATTATTATTACATTGAAATAATAATATATAATGCTGCAACAATCGCTTAACGTCTGCCGATGTTCAATTGTTTTACTGATTTGAGACTCAAAAGATGGCTTTTATTGTGGCAATGCCTACTCTACTTCAGCTATTCATTAATTTAATTCGTTTAGAAAGCCATGATTGTGATTGCCAACATTCATAAAAAGATCGTCAAATCTCGACTTACCGAGTGAAAGTCAAATTCTCAGAAGTAGTGTCTATGAATAGGACTTTTAACAAAGTTAAACTTTACTATGAAAGTCGACTTTGGGAAGTCTTCAGCCAAAGTCGACCTTCGTAGTAAAGTTTAACTTTGTTAAAAGTCCTATTCATAGACAATACTTCTGAGACTTTGACTTTGGTAAATCGAGATTTGACGATCTTGTTCTAATGTTGGCAATCACAATCACTGCCTTCTAAACGAATTAAATTAATAGATAGTTGAAATAGAGTAGGCATTGCCAAAATCAAAGCCATCTTTTGAGTCACAAATCAATGAAACAATTGAACATCTGTATATGTTAAGCAGTTGTTAATAGTTCTTTCAGCTTTACATAAGAATAATATTATTCGAGGGTTTATTGTGAAACTAACTTAAGTACCGTATAAAAATTGACATTTTTAGGTCTTTACACCAATCGATAATAATTTGTTCTTCTACCTGGCCACAAAAAATCGTAACTCAGTTCGAACAGTCTTATATATAACGCAGTTCGTAACTAGAAAACATGATAGTATAATTTATCTCAAATAGTATTGTCTGTTAAGAATTTTGTTGTGAATAAAACATCTGTTGTAGTTATGTTAGTTTCACATTAAGCCCTGAAATTATTTCATTGTAAAATAATTTTGTTGCGAAGATATGAAAGATGAGATTCCACCAATGACAGACTATGAAAGAGACATATTATCCTGCTGACAGTTGGCAGAGACAAGTTATTCCCTGCATGTTTACAGAAACTACTTAAAAATTATCTGAAATCAATATGCAGAAAACATTATTATGACGACCGCAAGGATTATAAATTAACTGCATTTCCAACTGTATAACCTATCCTCTATAGAATTAAATAGTAAGAATCAATATTAAGCTATAATTGCCATCAATAGAAGAACCCAGAAAGCGATGGTCTTAGACCCTACGATTTGCTTTGAACGAGACACAAATCAAGCACTGCAGATTAATGCTGACAAGCGAGCTAAATATGTACCTTGTCTTCCACACCTCGGTGAAAAATATGGCATTTCGCTTTACAACTGGGATGTTGCAGGCTTACTATTTGGGGCGAGGGGTTGTTTACCAAAATTTACATGTAATATTCTTAAATCCTTTAAAATTCCTTTTTATGAGGTTCAGGAGATTGTAATGGAAATTCTGAAGGCCTCTCTTCAAATTTTACACTATCATCTATATATTAACTCGTAAATTTTTGTTTTAATGTACAAATCTAACCCATATTTTGCCCGTTTCATTTCCCATTATCTTTTATGTTTGTTAATTCCGGATCCCAGTGGTCAACCTCACTTGAGGACGGATGATTTTAAATCTTAGTAGTCCTTACATATAGCGTAAAATCGCGATGAAATTAGTTGTATTATTTATCGCTGGAACAGATAATCCTCTTTGATTATTCATCAATGAAAGTTGAAACATGACGAGGATATTTAACACTGTCTGTTTATCAAACCTGTACCTTGATTTGAATTTATAATCTATAATAATACGCTAAGGAACATGGGCAGCTTTAATAATCTCCTAGATGTCTTCAATATTCTCGGCAAATTCAACAATTTCCCAAATATCAGTCATTTTCCTGTTGCCCATGAACGAAAGTCAAAGTCTAGATTTTCGGCGACTTCGAAGTAAAGTCACGATTGAAGTTTACTTTCCTCAAAGTGTCGACTGTGAATAGGAAAATGGTGACTTTGTACCTTGGTCCAAAGTCTCGTCTATGAATACGACCCTTAGCCTCGTTCACACTTTTCAAGTAACTTGAATTCAAGTCACTTGATTCGACGAACTTGAAAAATGTGAACTATGTTTCAAGTTGACTTGAAATCAAGTAACGGCTTGAATTCAAGTTCCAAGTGAAGTTTAATCCCTTTCTACTTTTTACTTGACTTGAAAGGGCACGTGAAGAGTGTGAACGTCACTTGAGAACTTGAATTCAAGGAGAAAAGCGCAGGAATTTAAATTAACAGTTGTTTTAAGAGCGTTAAATTAACAGTTGATTGTTTTTCTGTTCTACTGAGAACGTAAAAATAATATGAAACAATAGTAAGTGAAATAATGATCAAATGTTTCAGTTTCTGAAGTTGCATAAAACACAGGAAGGTCTACGGATTATAAAAATTGCAGTGTCGTGACAGAAATGCAAAGGAAGCTCCAAGGAAGGAAGAGTTCATTGAAGAATTGAACAGCAGAGATTTTAACGTGGACACAGATTAGATATGAAAGACAATTTAAAAAGCATTAAACTGTAGATAGAGAAGAAGTGAGGAAGATTGGAGGGATTAAGAAGAGTGTTGCGTGAAGGGATAACATTTATCGGCCGAAACTGTCATGGTTCAATGTGGCTGATAGATTTTTGTGAGGGGGGGGGGGGAAACAATTATGGTAAATCGAACCTGCTCATATTTTATTACATTTACATTAAGAATTATTAAATCTGCTTGGAGATTTCACTTATTCTATTTGTCAGTGGCGGCTGATTGGCTGAGGCAAGTGAGGCCGGGCCTCAGTCACTTTTCTTAACTGAAATCAAATTTTGTGTTTTATATAATGTATTATTTATTTGAATGAAGCATATATCGCTGTAGAAGCATTTGAAAACTTTGTGATGTATATAGATCTGTTTTGCTGTAAAATTTGTTCCTGAGGCCAGGATCGCTCGTGCCGGGTCTGGCTTGTGATGTATATAGACCTGTTTTGCAGTAAAATTTGTTCCTGAGGCCAGGATCGCTCGTGCCGGGTCTGGCTTGTGATGTATATAGACCTGTTTTGCAGTAAAATTTGTTCCTGAGGCCAGGATCGCTCGTGCCAGGTCTGGCTTGTGATGTATATAGACCTGTTTTGCAGTAAAATTTGTTCCTGAGGCCAGGATCGCTCGTGCCGGGTCTGGCTTGTGATGTATATAGACCTGTTTTGCAGTAAAATTTGTTCCTGAGGCCAGGATCGCTCGTGCCGGGTCTGGCTTGTGATGTATATAGACCTGTTTTGCAGTAAAATTTGTTCCTGAGGCCAGGATCGCTCGTGCCGGGTCTGGCTTGTGATGTATATAGACCTGTTTTGCAGTAAAATTTGTTCCTGAGGCCAGGATCGCTCGTGCCGGATCTGGTTTCTGCAGTCCTGTATTTTCGCGGGCTTTGAGCTTGCGCTTAAAACTTTGTAGCTGAGGCACAATTCGTCTGGCCTGGTCAGGTTTCACTCCCCCCATCCATGGGCCGGCCTCAAGGGTAGAGAGGGGTGGGAATAGCAGTGGTGACTTGTGTTCCTAAATAGGCCATAAATAACAAACATTCCAGCTCTTTGGCAGGCAGAGACCCACACTATTCTCTCCCCTTATGTCTTAGTTTATGACTTAAGCAAGGGTGTTCTACTATTGTACTTCGTAGTACAGTAGTGAATCTGGGCCAATGTTGTTATGTATTTCGAGAAAATATAAACAGAAACAAATGCGAGAAATAATGCTGGTGTAGTTAATTCATTGTTAGAGTGTCCTTTTTCGAGAAGAAATAATATTGAAAGAAAGGAAGTTTTAAACAGAGAGTCTACCGAGATACCTACGACATCGCTGACAATTTTTATGATAGATAATCTTAAAACGCGAGTTTCTATTGCATCCTGGTATGGGCAACATAAATGGTTAAGTGGTAATGTGGTGCAAAATAAACTTCTCTTGGCCTTGTTTGTTGCTGTCAAAGGAAAAAAATAAAAAGAAAAGAAAGAAAGGGGAATTTCAACACATAATATGGGTTGCTTCATCACACTGAAACAATCATTGAAACTCAGAGCATAACAGCTTATTTGGTGAGTGAAATTATTATTTTTCATTAATAGTAATAATAATGGACTAATAATAATAATAATAATAATAATAATAATACAGTAATAATGATATTAATAATATAATCATCATCATCCTTCATGCATTAGGAAATTGATTCCTGTAGCAGCTACTGAAATTGGTCGATCCATCTTTTGGCTGGTCTTCCAGTATCTCTTCTTCCCCGAGGTTTATATTTCCAAAACTTATATGGTATCCTGTTCTCCTGCATCCTTGAAATGTGAGGCATCCGTGTATTTCTATATTCTTCTATTTTGTTGTTTAATTCATATATCTCAAGTTCTTCTCTTATTTCTTAGTTTCTTTTATGTTCTATTTTCCTGTAACCTGCTACGCTTCTAAAAAATTTCATCTCGTTATTGTTTGTAATCTATAGGCATCTTTCTTTTTCATAACCCACGTTTCGCTTCCATATAGTAAACTGGGCACTGACATCACCTTATAAAATTTTAATAATATATCTTTTCTGGCTTTTGATTTCAGGGTTCTTCTTATTGTTCCATTTATGTAATTAAATTTTTCTATTTTCTCTTTTTGATCATAGTCTCCTTTATAAGATAAGGTAACGTCCAACAATTTAAATTTATTTACCTGTTCTATGATACTCTTTCCTATTACTATTTTAGATCTTACAGGAGATTTGCCACAAAATGCCATAGTTTTAGTCTTATGTACAGATATCTCCATATTATAGCTAGTTCTTATTTATTTTCCATAACTCATGTACTGCATTTTGTAGGTTATTTTCATTATTTACTATTACTATTTGATCGTCAGCGAATAGCATCGTCATTATGAAATTATCTTCATTAAAATTTTGTGTATAGTGTGGCGGGAGTAGCTATCATGCTGCATAAATCTCAGAAAAATAGATTACTTACTTACAAATGGCTTTTAAGGAACCCGAAGGTTCATTGCCGCCCTCACATAAGCCCGCCAGCGGTCCCTATCCTGTGCAAGATTAATCCAGTCTCTATCATCATACCCCACCTCCCTCAAATCCATTTTAATATTATCCTCCCATCTACGTCTCGGCCTCCCTAAAGGTCTTTTTCCCTCCGGTCTCCCAACTAACACTCTATATGCATTTCTGGATTCGCCCATACGTGCTACATGCCCTGCCTATCTCAAACGTCTGGATTTAATGTTCCTAATTATGTCAGGTGAAGAATACAATGCGTGCAGCTCTGTGTTGTGTAACTTTCTCCATTCTCCTGTAACTTCATCCCGCTTAGCCCCAAATATTTTCCTAAGCACCTTATTCTCAAACACCCTGAACCTATGTTCCTCTCTCAGAGTGAGAGTCCAAGTTTCACAACCATGCAGAAGAACCGGTAATATAACTGTTTTATAAATTCTAACTTTCAGATTTTTGGACAGCAGACTGGATGATAAGAGCTTCTGAACGGAATAATAACACGCATTTGCCATATTTATTCTGCGTTTAATTTCCTCCCGAGTGTCATTTATATTTGTTATTGTTGCTCCAAGATATTTGAATTTTTCCACCTCTTCGAAGGATAAATCTCCAATTTTTTAGAAAAATAGATTAACAAGTTAATAATATAACAGTAATAATTAATATCATAAATAAACATTTCCTATCGAAGGCACTTAAACTAGTTGCATCTGGCATCACTGAGGATTTCGATCACCGGCCGCTACTGCTATTTGTAATAGTTAATGGCCGTGTATTTCTCTTACTAATCTAATTCCTAACCCATACTGAACAAGCGTCTTCCATTTCTTCAACTTGAATTCAAGTTACTTGAGAAGTGTGAACGAGTCTTTAGGCAGATTCGGAATTCTTGACCTTGAGTTCCACGTAGCGTAAAACGCACGGTTGAGACGATGTGTAGACTACAGCTGCAACGTACTGCATTACGATACTTGTTTTTAGTGTAAATCCCTGGATGGCAACTACGCATCACATCTCGAAGGCATGCATGGGGGCGTGGACAGTTCCAGATGGCTCCGAATGGCTGATATTTTCATTTCACTGTTACTGCTACGTCCCTGCGATCAGGTGAAATTAATTATTCCATCTTATCCCAAACTATTCTTCGGAAACGAACGGGCCCGGGTTCAAATCCTGATTGGGACAAGAAATCTGGTTGAGGTTTTTTCCAGTGTTTTCCCTCAACCCATTAAGACCCAAATGCTGGGTAACTTTCGACACTGGACTCTGGCATTATCACCTTCATCTCGCTCAGATGCTAGATAACCAAAGCAGTTGATAAAGGGTTGTAAAATAACCAATTATATGTTTTTTACATCAAAATCCACAGTTAATTCCCGATTTATCACGAAAATCGTCTGTAGCTGCATTTAGATTGGCAACAGGCCATGATTGTTTGGCTAAACACCTGCATAGAATTGGAATATATAAGTCCCCTAACTGCCCCTTGTGCAACTCAAACCAAGAAATGGATTCGGAACACCTCAAAATCTGTGCTTCAGTGGCTGGCCATGATAATATCTTTGAAAAATATTGGAGTGCAAGAGGTCAAATGACTTTATTGTCAAACGCCTGGCATTAGAAAACAACAACAACATATATTTTTCGGACAGTGAAGTAGACTTTTTTAAAACTCTTTTCCCTGATTAGCTGACAGAAAATTAAGGATTTTCACACAAAATAAAGCCCTCAAATATTTTTGGGTTCAGGGGGGCAATTTTTTAAGACGAAAACTGAAATGCGTTTGTTTTAGTCTTGGCCCACAGATTTTATGTTAGAACAAAATTTATTTCACTCTCTTACTCCTAAAAGATCATAGAATAAGCTGGGAAAACAGTCCTTTCCTATCTTATCCGATTAAGAAAAAATGTCATTTTATTTTTTGAAAACTTTAAAAATAGAAATTTAAGGTCTTGCAGTTTTAAATTAACTTTCTTAAGCAGTAGGACACTGTTTGTACTTTGACACTTAGCTACGTTAATCAGCTTCATTGTGGTGCAATAATAATGAATAGGGCTAGAATTTTGATGACCCATAAATCATGAAAAAAGTCCTAAAAATAATGCATTTATGACCTAAAAATCTAAAAAAAATTCCCTTAAATGCCCTAAAAATTGACCTTACATAATTGGCTTAGTAGGAAAAGAGGTTTTGTACTACGTAATATTTAGACTAGTAATTAAATTAAATTTTACATAATTTTTTCTAAGTAATGGACTTTAATTATTTTACCTGATGTAGTTTCCATGTATGATCGTTCACCTCTGCATGTGAACGTGAGGTCAGCAGTCAGCTGGTCGGTCTTGGCCCTTCATGGGCTGTAGCGCCATGGATTTACTTTACTTTTAGTATCTATGTAGTCTACCACAAGCCCACTCTTATCCGGAATTAGCAGGTATAGAGAAGTCTGCATTGAAAGGGTGGTTGGACTGATCCATTACATGGGGTGTACTACGTCAAAATGGCAATATCTGTGTAGTAAAACGATTAAAATATTATACAAAGTAATGGGTATTAATGGACAAAATATGTAAAGAAAGTATCAAAGGAAATAAAAGTTATTTTACATTAATAATGGGGATTTATGGACAAAATTAAATGAAAATGGCTGCAAAATGACCAGTAAAACAAAAGATGCTGTTATGAGTTGAAACAACCAAAAAATGCAAAAATATACCGTTTCAAATATGTCTTAAAACACACAGTTTATCACATAACATATCAATATTAAAGCAGCTATGTTTCTGGCTTACAAGAAAAAAGATGCAATTTCATCAAAATCCTAGCCCTAATAATGAAAAGATCTCGATTCTAAGTGTACTTTGTGTTAACATTAGTGTTGTAAAATGCTGTGAAACTGAACATGGAGGAAAATATTATCTACATCCTGAAGGTATGAAAAATTGTAATGTCAAACACACAGCTTGCTCATTGTATGAGAAATAATACAGTCAAACTCTACCGCCAAATTCGAATTATTACACGAAAAATATATAAAATTGACAGAATATGACGGATTGACACTTGCAGAACTGCACTTCCGGTTTAAAGAAAAGGTGCTTCCGGTCTATTAAAACTCAAGTAATTAACCAATTTTGAAAACTAGAAAACCAGAAAATTCAAACTTTCATATGATATAAAAGTAAAAGAATCAAATTTTTAAAGAAAAATTTAAAATTCGGGTAGATGAGTACCTTAAGCTCTGAAAAATGTGTTGTTGTTGTTTTCTAATGCCAGGCGTTTGACAATAAAGTCATTTGACCTAAAGATATTATCATGACCAGCCACTGAAGCACAGATTTTGAGGTGTTCCGAATCCATTTCTTGGTTTGAGTTGCACAACGGGCAGTTAGGGGACTGATATATTCCAATTCTATGCAGGTGTTTGGCCAAACAATCATGGCCTGTTGCCAATCTAAATGCAGCTACAGACGATTTTCGTGGTAAATCGGGAATTAACTGTGGATTTTGATGCAGAGAGTTCCATTTTTTCCCTTGGGATTGAGTTATCAAATTTTTTTGTTGAAGTCTAAGTATGTAGATTTAATAAATCTCTTCACAGAGTAATACATAGATTTAGTAACAGGTCTGTAAGTAGCAGTGCTGCCCTTCTTTGCTAAAGCATCAGCATTCTCGTATGAAAAATGTATACGCTCTCATAAAATTTGACTGACAAACTTCCATCGCGATTCCGCTTGTAGATGGAGGGCAGAAAAACGAAAAGACGCAATAATGCCTCAGGTCTCATTGTTTTCGAGATACTGAAGTGCAAAAAATGAGTCTGTAATAAGCGTGATGTCACTTCCGATAATTATTATGGAACCTGGTTTGAGATTCAACAATAACCCCGTAAAAAAAGGTATAAAATTTGTATAGAAACAGAAGTTTCAGGGCTGTCTTTCATTCCAACGTGCATGACATTTACATTACTGTGACAATGGAGACTTTAAATTGTTGAAAGTTTCTTGCTTTTCTACGTGAAAATGACGCCATTACATTACCATTAATTTTTCAATGATTAATTAAATTATGTGCCAACTGCAAAGTCATATCAGATACAAAACTCAGTGGTCTGCATATAAGGAGCCAAAGAAAGGATACTGTGAAAGCTAGTCGTACGCCATGATGCCCGGAGATGACGTTACAGCTTGGAGCTTTTTTCACATATACAGGGACATCATTTTATTTTTACTAACATTTCTAATATCAACCTGGCTATACCTTTGGATTAAACGGAAACACCGTTTCCTAACCCCTTCGATGATAATGGCGTAAAATGCAAACAAATCACTTTTCTAGGTATAGGAGGGAAGAAAAGTAGTTCATCCATTTACGTAGAGTAGGAAATATCGCGATTTTGAATTTGATAATTTTCATCAGGTTTTTCTTTAATCAAAATACAGTACAGTATTAACAATAAGTGATTTTACTCACGAAATGAACTATCCATGCGGACGTATTCATTATGCAGTGTATATTATACTGTCTACAGCACATTAGCGTACACTATAGAGAGTGAAGTTAAATTGAAAAATAAACATAATATGGATATTTAAACACAATTTTAAAAATGGTGGCCGTTCATTTCGATACAGGCTCCAGTCCTTTTTTTAATATTATCGCGCTATAGACTATTGTACCTAATTCCAATTACCTGTTTCGTCCTTCGTACTAGTAACTCATGTTCAAATAATTCTGTACCTACTCTGTAAAAGAGTACCTTACGTACTGTAAATTCCGTCTTCACTTCTGCCCGATCCGAAAAGATAAAATTACTCAGGCATGCTATCTACTGTCCGTCCAAGAGTTTTGTAGCAGGGTTGTAGAAAGTAGGGAAATTACGTGACAATTAATTAACGAGGCCCTTTTATGTAAGTCATTTTAAACAGTTGTATAATATTACGTAGACGTCCAATTCCTAACAGAAATTAATGTTTTCAGATAAGAGCTAAGACAGCCGAACCACTAGCCTTTACAGAGGGCGAGCAGAAGCGGGTGGGGGAAACCGGGATGCGATGTAGTCAAACGGACGACAGTATCTGTGCAAAAATATGATTCAATATTGAAAGCTCTTTCGTCACTGGAAAACGCGAACATATTTCTGGAACATACTGTACTCACTCAGTAATACTGTTTGTGTTTATTATGACCTTAAGGCGACTTTGACTGTATACGCTTGGTTTTGTGTGGAGAAGGGTTGGAAATTCACTAGTAGAGAGGGTGGGAGTGAAGTACATTCAAAAACTCAGGTACAATAAAAATTGAAGTAAAAATAAAATGATGTCCCTGTATAAAAATTTTAGGTATGGCATGAGGCTCAGATTCTGTCGCAATTTCCGTAAAATATGCATTAGATATTAGTCGGTCAAATTTTGTTAACAGCTTGAAAATGTTCCTGAATGCAGTTCGCTATTGAACAAGATACTGTTTAAAATAGAAAGAGTTAAAGCGTTGAAATTACCGGAATGACTTAATGGTATATATATATATATACGTGAACGATTACAAATATTATCAGAAAATGCAGGCTCTAAATTTCTAAAATTTTATAAGGAAATGAACTCACAATTGGACAAAAATTACAAAGTACCACAACAAGACTTATTAGAACTTAAATATCTGATAAAAAGTATAAAAAAGGTTACTAATAATATTTTTTTTTTAGAATCCACTTTTTACTTTAATTTAAATTTTCCAAAATTTGAAAATTTTACACATTACTTCATAACTCCACAACCATTAGAGATAGAATTCTGAAATGTTGTACACTGATTTAACATGCATTTATGCAAAAGATAGACTACAATAATGCCCATTTCTTTGAAAATAGAAAAATTATGTCACAAAATATTATGTAAATTTTAATATATTTTATATAGGACAAATAAAAAATTAATTGTATTAAAATAAACAATTCTACATGTCTGAGAGTAGTCTACTTTTCAGAAATAAGTGTTTATTACATGCGGGAAAAATATTAAAGATGTCAGAGAGACTATAACAATGTTATGGTTACCAAATTATGTAACTGTAGAATTTTTTTGTCTTTTCACACTTTGATAAAACTGGTTTGAAAAATATTATTAGTAACCTTTTTTATACTTTTATCAGATATTTAAGTTCTAATAAGTCTTGTTGTAGTACTTTGTAACTTTTGTCCAATTGTGAGTCCATTTTCTTATAAAATTTTAGAAATTTAGGTCCTGCATTTTCTGATAATATTTGTGGTCGTTCACGTACATATACCCTTAAACGTTTGTCGGTCAGATTTTGTACCAGCAGAAGGGCAGTATAGTTCGGTGGAATTGGTGATAAGGGCATGGTGTTTGGCGATGCTAGTCCTAAAGTTCGCCACTGGTTTGTCTGACATTAGCCTTACAGTTGAGTATTTCTGTAAAATAAACCCAACCGAATAATCAACCATAGCGGAATAAATCAAATGTTTAAATTTCCGTCTGAGTTTTTGATGAAACATGCCTTCGAGGATTGTCGGTAAAATTTTGTAATAGCATGTAGGAAACTTTTGAAATGAAATTCACTAGCAAACAAACAGCATTAGAAAATAATTACTCCCATGTTTAAAATTTAATTAACTGTTCAATTGAACGCACTCATAAACATTTCCTCTAAAAAATATCATTAATTAATGTATACTTATATTTATTGGTATAAAATAATAATAATAATAATAATAATAATAATAATAATAATAATAATACTGAATTTTATGAGAAATAGTTTGTAAAATGTTTAGAGAGTGTTATTAGGCTATCTAGTTTATTTTTCTCGGAATTGTATTATATTGTATTTATTAACATTCCATGGTATTCATACATTGCTTTACAGCTAGAATATGGAACAAGTAAAGTATTAATTTATAGTCACAGTCTAGATTAAATATATACAGACGAGATTTACAATATAGTCTACTAGTACAAAACATAGTTTTAGTATCAATTTCATGAAGTGTTAATGAATGTCATGAATTCACTTACAGAATAGAAGGCGTGAGAAATTGGGTACTTCTTTAATTTGGCCCTAAATAATCTTATGTTTTGAATTTCATTTTTTATATCGATAGGGAGGCTATTAAAAATTTTTACTGCCATATAACGCACTCCTTTTTGATAGCACGATAGACTTGCCGATGGAGTATGAAAGTCATTTTTTGACGTGTATTTATGCTATGAATTGTTGAATTAGTTACAAAGTTTTCACGATTACATACGAGGAAGACTATTAATGAAAAGATATACTGACAAGCCATGGGCATTATTTGTAGTTTTTTTAAAATAGTCCTAAAAGATTCCCTAGATTTGGCACCTACTATTATTGTAATTGCTCTTTTTTGTAATAGAAATATATTGTTACTATCTGTGGAATTTCCCCAGAATATTATTCCAAAACTCATTACCGAGTGGAAGTATGCAAAGTATATTGTTTTTAAGGTATTGATATTTACTATCTTTTGCATAGTTCTAATAGCAAAACAGGCAGAATTTAGTTTGGGGGTAGTTTCTTTAATATGATTTTTCCAATTTAACACATTATTGATTTTTAAGGCAAGAAATTTGGTTGTTGTTTCTAATAGGGATCTGTTGTTAATTATTGCTCTAGAAATTTGCGAGGTTGAATTTGCACAGGATTTAAATTGAATTATGTTAGTTTTGTTACAATTTAATACCAATTTATTGACTGAGAAAAAGTCACATATTTTGAAGAGAATTTCCTCTGTTGAAGATTGGAATGTGTTGGAGTTATTGGCTGTAATTACTATACTTGTGTCATCTGCAAATAATATGGGATGACCTACATCTTTTATTAGGGGGGCAAGATCATTTATAAACACTTGAAAAAGTAGGGGACCTAATATTGATCCTTGAGGAATTCCACTATTAATAGTTCCCCATGTTGATGCAGATTTCATAGTTGTATTGATTTCAACTTTCTGTTTCCTATCTATGACATATGAGTGAAACCATTGTTGCTAAAAAGAATTTGGATTTGTAGAACATGCTCCATCCTATATATATCATTGATTTAATTGATCCCATAGTACATCATTAACCTTTTATAGGTCGAGGCTATTGAATGGCAGATAGCAAAGAGGAACTGGAAAGGACTGTGTGGTAGTTTCCACTAATGACAGGATGTATAATTAAATATGTTTTGGCTTTTATTTCCATCTGCAAACGTCATCCTAATGTGCGAGTGAAAAATAATGTCAGAAAGAGCATGGATTATCTGTGTTTAAAATTAACATGTTTCACATTTTTCGTATGTTTTTTTTCTTTTGTCATTTTCTTTCTCTGATGTTTGTCATTCAAAGTCCATAACAAATATAGTTCATTATCTTCTGACTGTTATGTCCGAATTTCTCCTTGTTAATAGTACACTATCACTATAGAAACATTCCTGATTATAAACTCTATAATTTTGTAACTGTGACGAGAAAGTCGATAATATTGCAAAACGGGCAACATATTTGCAACCAAGACCTCTTCAAGTGATATCTCTATCCAGTGCTTTTGCTTCAGTCAAGGCTCATTTTACAAACCTATGGATCAACAATTGGCTCTCTTCTGACAAAGGAAAAATTTTACAGTCTGTACAGAAGAAACCAAATGACCTGAAAATGTACAAAAACTTGCCCAGACATGTTCAAACATTTTTAACAAGAGCCAGAACAGGTCACATTGTCACTCAGTTGTACCTACACCGAGTTCACATTTCTGATAATCCTACTTGTCTGTGGTGTAATAATCATGATGAAGATCTGGAACACATTCTTCTGTACTGTCCATCCATAAACCACAAAAGAAGTGAATTAAAATCATCAGCACGAGTTGCAGTAGACACAGCCCTGCAGTATATATTGACTACACCCCAACTCTGGCTACTAGCAACAGGCTTCTATAATGAACACCGATCAAAATACCCCTCATTTCTCGTGAAAAACAACAACTGAATAGACTACAGTTGACTATAGTGGACTTTATGTTGTCAACAAACAGCTGGATACATTAAGAAGATTGATTGATTGTAACTGTGCGTATTAAGAAAATCATATCGGTGCTACTAGAAAGAACGGCTCAAAGAATTTCAGGGGATATTTAATTGTAGAATCGACGTTTATATGCTAAGATGTAAGAACAGTTGGAAGAAGAGCAGTTTGGCTTCAGGAAGGGAAAAAGTACGAGAAAACTGTTACGGAAAATCGGCGAAAGATACCTAGAAAAGAATAAAGAAGTGTATGTAATATTTGTGAACTTAGAAAAGGCATTTGACAGAGTAGATTGGAATAAACTGATAGGAATCCTAAAGATAATTAGTGTGGACTGAAAAAAGAGAAGACTGTTCAGTAATCTTTATATGAAACAACGAGTTAAAGTCAGGATAGGAGAAGAAATGTCAGAAGAAAGTGAAATTGGGAGAATAGTACGTCAAGGATGTCCTTTATCACCTACCGTGTTCCATATCTGTTTGGAGGATTTAGTAAAGAACTGTTTTCAGAACATGGGAAGAGTGATAGTAGGAGGAAGAAGAATAAAGTAGGTACATAATATTGATTATATGGCGTCGTTAGCAGGAGAGGAGACTATATTAAGGGATATGCTACTGGAGCTAAATGAGCTGTGAGCAGTATGGGATGAAGATAAATGCGAATAAGACGAAGAGCATGGTCATAGGATATATCATATTATGTTACATTTATTTACAGTTATCTGGCTATAATCACAGTCTACTATATACAGTCGCGAAGCTCAATATGTACTAAAAATGCAAACATGGGTAGTTGCCCACCACTAGGATCGCTACTATCGCCTCATCATCGCAGATCTCTCTCCTAGTAGAAGACAAAATATGTTACACTTTCGTTGTGTTTTTTGGAAAAATTAACACCTTCCTTCCATTATTGAAATATTAAATGCATAAAGTTAATTTATTATTTTAATGAAGTATATTAAATTCCACCATAAACTCGAAGATACCTGCAAGAAATAGGTTAATATTATTTTTGTTTGTGCAAAGCGAACTGAAATTTACTGTAATCGCTTCACTCATTCAAGATTATAGCGATAATTAACTATGAAATCAATAAATATTAATTTGCATTTCCCTTTACAACAATAATAAAGGAAATATGAATTAATGGAGTAACTTACGTGTACCGGTACTTGTAGTGTAGGCTTACGTAGTTAACAAAGTGGGATGAGGTTAAGCAATAATAATCACACCAGAATTGGAAATAAAACGTGATCAATAAATTTTATTGTAACAGACTTTTTCTACGTTTCTAGTAAAGTAACAAATAAAAATAACAAAAAAATTAACAGCTATAATTAAAAACATATCGTTTGAAAAAAAAAAAGTAGGCCTAAGCAATAATAATCCCACCAGAATTGAAAATAAAACGTGATCAATAAATTTCATTAAAACAAACTCAAATTTTCTACGTCTCTAGTAAAATATTATTATTCCAATTATTGTATTTTAGCCATTAACATTTTCATTACAACCAATAACGAACATTTCACAAGCATCAATGTGAAATACGCAACGAGCTAGCACTCGATGGAAATACGACACAGTCCAAAGTCGACCGTGGACAGTCTATTGTTTCTAGTTGCTAACCGCTTGGAGCGCTTTATCACGAGATTTGCAAAAAATCACCTCAAGCTTCGCGACTGTATATAGTAGACTGTGCTATAATCTTGAATTGTAACCATAACGCAACGCAACACATAAAATAACTATGGGTATTAATTAATTATTATTAGTATGTTCAAATTTCACTAGCTACCAGTAATCGGATCAGAAATCTATAACAATTTGAATTTTGAGAATTTGCACTACAGACAACTGCTGTTACTGCTACCAATATAAGAGTTAGAAAATCACTACCAGTTGTAGTATTTCTCAGTACTGAAATTCGAAACGAAGTTGGTAAAAGAAAATTCAACCTTCAAAGTAGAAAATCACCATAATCCACTAGCTTATGAAGTAATGGGGGGAAAAATGGTTAGGTTTCATCCTAATGGCGAAGTGCATCAACATTGGTTAAAAACGCAGTAATCATAGATTACGAAACGACGGTTAAACAGTAACAGTGGTTAAAATGTAATTTGTGTGCACCATTCGTAATCACCGATTCCTAAAACATGGCTAGCTGACACCTCATTTAACCAGAGTAAAGTCTATGATGGTGCACTGTTTCTAAAAAAATGACTAAAGGAAAGCATCCATACCGCTGCAAAAATAATAGTCAACGTCTAAAAACGACTGCTCTCACTACGTTCTACATCGAAATGAACGTATCCTACATTTTCGCGTTGCATTTGTTTGCCTTTGGGCGCCGTTATATTTGCGAGTTGCATTTATTTGTTTTTCAGTGCTGTTAGATTAAAATCGTACAAAACGGAAAATTGAATGCAAAAATGATTATCTCCCAATGTGAAGTTGAAGTATCGATAGACTTAATTACTAGATTTAAATGTATTATATAAAAAAGATGGAATATCCATGAAGGAAAAGGATGCAGAAGATTAGTAGGAAAATGTGTGTACGATCCAGGACTCCATTTACACCAAGGAACTGTGCATTATCCTAAGATCCATCCATAACCTCTCTTTGTTAGCCAGTGACATAGAGAAAGAGATATTCGAGTATTCCCTCTTAAAATACAGAAAATAACAGTTACATAGAATCGTAATATAAGCAGCCGGTCCGTAGGAGAAATATGACTGTTCTTGTGTTATTTCAAGTGATCCATTTG
Source organism: Periplaneta americana (assembly GCF_040183065.1). Taxonomy (NCBI): domain Eukaryota; kingdom Metazoa; phylum Arthropoda; class Insecta; order Blattodea; family Blattidae; genus Periplaneta; species Periplaneta americana. The sequence goes on from NC_091123.1 coordinate 176,447,990, forward strand.
TAGATTTTGATAAACGAAATCCCTCCTGAAATTTTCTGTCATCTAATTCCTCATAAGAATTCTCTCTTTCCACTAAAGAATCTTCACGCTCACGCTCTATCCAATTAATTCAAATACTGTACAATAATAATCGTCTTCGAAATAATCACCTGTGGCTCTGGCCTCCATTTTGCTTTACTTGCTCTACTAATCGCTGGTTATATCCTTTAACCGCTCGTATTTGGCCGGTTAGAGATTATTGTGGTTAACCTCCTATTTAAGTCGTAACCGAGGTCGATCCACCGTAAAAATGCTTAATCAGGGATTAGATGACAATTTTAACCGGTGGTTACACTAAACGATGTTGATGCACGTGGGCATAAGGGTATTAAGTAAGCTGATCCGGACTATACCCAAATTTTGAAGAAGCTATATGTAAAAAGGAATACTTATGAAACGACTTTTGGAGAAAAGAAGCCGGATCGGATTAATCAACTGGCCTAACTGCATGGAAGCTAGATGATGATGATGATGATGATGATGATGATGATGATGATGATGATGATATTCATCTCATTTGTCTTTATTTATTTATTTATTTATTTTTATTTTGCTAATATTGTAACATAAAATATAATATATAGAGAAAAACTTTAGCTCGCCCCTGGAAGAGTAGAACTCGTGCTCAAGGGCGGATTCCTGAATTGAAATTAATAAGTATACAATACAATTTGTCTTATGTCTACTACGCAATTATAATATATAAATTTAAATTTACAATTTTTCAATTTTTATAAAATTCATACATAACTTTTTAAATTTAATACTAGAACTATTAGAATTGACAAGATTAGGATATGTAAAGATAAATTTGTTATATATTCTTGGGCATAAATTACTACTATGATTAAATACTGTAACGTGTTGCATTTTGGTTCAAACAATTTTAAAGAATTCATACCTTTTGTTTCATAATTATGAGAATACAATTCAAAATTATTTCGATTTTTATGTATGAATTTTATTAACACAATATAATAAATTTGTCTTATGTTAAGTACATTGAAGTCTAAAAACTATTTTTGAGATGGAAAATCAATAGGTTTATGAAGATATATTTTAATTATTTTCTTCTGTAATAGATAAAGTGGATTAAAATTGGAGTTAAATGAGCTACCCCATCCTATAATTCCATACATAATTACCGATTGAAATAAAGTTAAATATATTGTGCGTAATAAACTTATTGACAAGTAATTCCTCAATAAAACAAAGTAATATACTGTAAATTAATGTGTTGGTTCCATTTTAAATGATTATCGAAAATTAGGCCTAAATACTTAACTTCAAAGGACTTCTTAATAATCGGACATTTACACTGTATAAGACAACAATCAGAATTATGTAATTTAATACTTAATATAGATGTAGGAGGTTTGTTACATTTTTCAGACAATGAGAATGGAATAATTATGGTTTTATTTTCGTTGATAGAAAGATAATTTATATCAAATCATTATGCAATGCGATGGTCCTGTTAATGTTGTATTATTTTGTTTTTTAATGTCAGTTTTTCGCTGAACTAGTGATCATCAGCCTCGGATATTCTTCTGTTGTCGGAAGAGTGGACTCTACCTTACAGTGATCTCTACTTCAGAAATTCTTCGAACTACCAGAATGTTATGGCCAGTTTCCCAAGTATTGTTAGATCATTTAACGAATGTTAAACTCTATACAGTTTGTTAAATATAGTTGTTTCATGTCTTCAACACTAGTTTCGCTTAACAGATTGTTAAGTGTTCGTTAACTTTAAATGTAGGATTTTAGGCAGTTAACTCATTTGACAGATAGTTAAATATGGCAGATGACACCACAGCTGTTCAAACAGAAGTTGTGAAAATAATGTTTTATGTCTCTCTTTAAGAAATGTTTCGTGAATGACATAACATAACATTTAAAAGACAATTTGAAAGCTAATATAGGGAAGATACTCTTCAAAGATGAATTGATTATCTTATCGGCTGCTTATTTTGATACTGAGCTATTATATATATATTGAATATTTATAAAATGTGGGATCACAACCTGGCAAAGTAACCAGGAATGATGATTTATTTACTATGCATGATACTCAATTGGTGACAATATAGATTTTCAAAACAAGTAGGCCTCAAAATTTTACAAGAAATTTAAACCAGATTTGAATATCTTACGAACAGAAATAGACTACTTACTCCAATTCAACATCTACTATTTACTCTTGATTCTATGATACTGACTCTTTTCAACTGACTATAGTCAATGTCAATAGTGTTTCAAAATACACAGTGAGTATTATATTAAAAAGGTTTCAGCAGAAATGGTTTCTTTGAGAAGTCATAATATGTTAGCATTAGTACTGGACTATAACCTTACCTTGTAATAATATTATTACTCAATAGTAGTAACCTATAACTTTCATTTGTTTTCTTCTTTATCGATCATGACTTACTGTACCAGGTTATGATTTTATGCATGTTTCATGACTTATTAATATAATTTATTTCAAGAAATAGTCTGCCCAGGCATCCTGGGTTGCCAAAAACACAGAATAACACACATATAAGAATAGTAACGATTACAGTAAGATAGATGAGTCAAATTGAAATGTGAGCTAGGAGCTTAAGTTTAAGAAATAATAAATTTGTACATATATATGTAACAATCACACACTAACGGCTAGAAAAGGGGGCGGGTATTATGATATTCCGTATAAATGATTTTTCAGAATTGCCACAGACCCTTTAATGGTTGAAGTAATTATTTTTGGAATGATGTCATGGATTCTTAAACATTTCTTGGAGAAACTGGCCATTTGAGTCTTAATTGCCGATAACTAAAGGTGTTGGCAGTCAACCCATCAGCACCAACGGGCAGTTTCACAGCGTTCGTGAGACTCTGCTTGATGAACGTCAAATTAATAACTGTCAATTTTCTACTAACGTCTCGTTAAAATAAGAATACAATACAATACAGAATTTAATATCAGCCAATAAAAAATTGCCTTACATGTGCAAAATCATTACCAACTGCTTCTGAGTAGTTAAAATAGTGTTATAGTTAAGTGTTGGTTGTTTTAAACAAAATGATGTTGAAGAAACGGAAAATATATTAACAAAAAATCTACACTAATAATAAATCTGTAGCCAAAATTTTTCTCGTAATTTTCGATTTTCCAAAAATAATTGGTGTTAACATGTATAATTAACCATCCTGAAACCGAAAATCGCTTTTTTGAAATTTTTGCTTGTCTGTCTGTCTGTCTGTCTGTCTGTCTGTCTGGATGTTTGTTACCTTTTCACGCGGTAATGGCTGAACCGATTTATATGAAAATTGGAATATAAATTAAGTTCGTTGTAACTTAGATTTTAGGCTATATGGCATTCAAAATACCTTATTTAAAAGGGGGGTTATAAGGGAGCCTGAATTAAATAAATCGAAATATCTCGCTTATTATTAGCCTAATTATATCATGAAAAATATTACGTAATAAAAGTTTCTTTGAAAATAATTTCCGATAAGTTTTATTCTGTACAAAAGTTTGATACGACTGATATTTAATGAGATAAATGAGTTTTAAAATTACAATAACAACGCCATCTAAGGTGCTGTACTGAAATGAAAACAAAGGACTTCGTCTATAAGGGGCCTTGGACAACAACAATCGAAAGCTATTAAACATAGCCTAAGAGAATGTTTATGTGTTTGTATGAAGTAATATCGGAAGCTAATTAATTGTTTAATTATTATTTCACCATTGGAAAGTGTAGTTTCTCTAGATGGACATAATTCTACAATGTTATTACAGTAACTTCTGAAACATATAGCAAGTAATATAAAGTATACACATTAAAACTAAATGATATGTCAATCTTCATGAAACTATGGTTGCATGTAATAATAATTAAGAAACATGTTAAAGGAATTGTCATTGCACCAAATGATTGCTCTCTGGACCAAAATATGACCGCATTTTAATTATTTAAATACAATGTAAATTAAGTAACATATTAAACGATTTATCCTTCTACCAAACGTCCTATTTTAATTATGTAATTACTTTATATTTATTTCTAACAGGTGCAGCGGAGCGCACGGGTACGGCTAGTTAAAAATAAGCAGGCTGTTAATTTCACACAAGTTAAGCCAAATTAAACATTTCTTGGAGAAACTGGCCATTTGAGTCTTAATTGCCGATAACTAAAGGTGTTGGCAGTCAACCCATCAGCACCAACGGGCAGTTTCACAGCGTTCGTGAGACTCTGCTTGATGAACGTCAAATTAATAACTGTCAATTTTCTACTAACGTCTCGTTAAAATAAGAATCTTTCCATCAACATCGATCAACAAATAATTGACGACCCGTCAGTCTGATGATCTCGTGGTTCATAATAGAGTATTTAACAAGGTTGCGCGATTTTTTGTAGGAAGGTCGAATTATGATATGGAAGTGCCTTGATTCTTCAGTTCTGGCTTGGCTTGCTTTTCGAGAGCCGGATCCGGGACGGATATTCGCACTTACGCTTTTATTGGCCTCTTGTTCTCCCTGTAACGTGTATGGTATACAGGGTGAGCCTAAGAAATGTCATTAATTTCAGGGGATTATTCTTTGACATATTTCAAACAAAAAAGTTTAATACAATTTTGTTCGTTTTTCCTTCCTTTTCAAGATAAAAATTATTTCATATGAAGTATTTCATTGCGTGTTTTGGGAATGCCATTGATTCAGTTCCCAATATGCTCAGTCAATTTAAGATAGCAGCGTATTATGATGACTAGACAGTGTATGCGGGATGACTTAAGGAAAAGTGAAGTTGTTTCGTATCTGAGTATATGGCACGTGCCGCGCCGTCCGTCTTTTGTGTACCTGGCGAGTACAGCAGCGTACATAACGAAGGAACCCCGGTCCGATCATAGCAACATTGCAACGCAATGTGTGTAGTTGTGTTATCCTGCTCAAGTATTTAGTAGGCGTTGAATATGTTGTGCTGATCCATTCATAATGTCTAAGTCAAAACGTTAAATTCGCTCAGAGATACGAAATGCAATTAAGAAGTATGAGAGTGACATTTTATGTATTAACGAAGATAATATCGTGTGTAATGTATGTAAAATTGAAATAAAAACCAGAACAACTCAGGCTATAGAGAAACATTGCAACAGTACATCGCACAGGAAATGCGTTGAAATGAAATCTGAGGAACCATCATTATCATAATCATTATTTAGTTGTTCGGGTCTAAACGACACGTGCAACATGATGTTTAGTGCAAATATTCCTCTTAAAAAATTGAGTGATCCCCATTTTAGAGGTTTTCTTCAGAAATTCTCTCGATACAAAAACTGTTTAAGCGATAGGCGAAGACGATTCAGCTTCGACAACTTACGAGAATATATCGTCGTTTACTGCAACGCTGGTAATTGCATCAATGATGACGAGGACTGAACCTTGCAAGGTATGTACTACAGTACGTTATTTTTCTTTTCCTTCTGACTGTACGGAGATACAGTAGCATGTTGACGTCGTCTCTTTACGTTTAAAACCTGTTGAGCCAATGGTCTGAATGAAAAAAATGTAACATATAGTAAATGTGCACCTACATTCAACGATAAGTCATCCCGCATCCACTGTCTAATGATGACTTACACTTCTACTATGTCATACTACTTTTGACCAATAAAACGATACGGAACGACGTGTTTCAACCAATCATGACTGCTTGTACAGGGACATCACTTTATTTTTACCAACATTTTTAACATTAACCTGGCTATACTCGGAAACACTGTTGCCCCCTTCCATTACAGGAGTTTGATGTTACTAGTGCAATATGTAAACAAATCATTTTACTAGGTATAGAAGGAGAGAAAAGTAGTGTATCCATTTATGTTGTAGGGAAATACGATATTACGATTTTCAGTTTGATCATCACTTTTACGGAATTTATCAAAATACAGTAGAGTAGTAACATTTTTTTTTTTCAAAAACTCAACTTTTCAGGCGGCTATGTTCGTTATGTAATGTCTACTTTATTTAGCATATTAATTATTGATGTTAACATACAATATAGAGAGTACATTTAAATTGAGGGGCTCATAAGTAAAGGGGTGTAAGTGCACTTGTTACTTTTGAGAAAATGGGGTTTAAATATTTAAGCTTTCGTAAAACCGGTGAAATTTTTATTTAAATTCTAATGTGTGATGCGATTAAAATATCCCTTTGCCACTAAAATTTTAGATACTTTAGCTTACACTGGATGCACTTAACTCATGTTATTACAAATGTCACTAGCATTCCTTTGCTTCTAGCCACCTCAATTAAAAATATGCTAATCTGAACATTTTGAAGCATATTCTCTGAAATTTAATTTATCGTTTATTCAATATAACTTTTAGTACGATATTATTAATATAGGTTCTTTCTTCTATAGAAAACGCAACCATATTTCTGAAACACAGTATACACTGCAGTGTTTACTTCACTGCTTGAAGACTTTGAATGCAACAGCGGCCGTAAGTTTGTGTGTCTGACGGGAGCAAGGACATTAGTGAAGGGGTGAGAGTGAAGTACATTCAGAAATGCAGGTACAATAAAAATGAAAGTAAAAATAAAATGATCTCCCTGTACTATATAAAATTTATACTAGAGTTTGAAGGAAATGAGCACAAATGAAGAGAGTGATATAAATATACATTAATTATTCCGTAAGGAAAACATTTTAAATTATAATTACTTATATATTCTATTATGTTTATTATGCATCCCCGCTATGTACCGAATTTCCCTGGGCATAAAACGCACATTTTTCTTTGAAAATAGTCTGAAAAGCATGGTGCATCTTACGCGTAGATACTAAAGGCTGGTTCACAATAAACCGGAAACGAGAATCGGAACGAAAACGAAAACGGTAAAATTGTTAAAATGTGTACATTTAAATGTGACCATTCACAATTAACGAAAAGCTTGCCGGAGCCCGGGATAGGGAACGGAGAGTTGGCCAAGTTTCAACTTTGGCGTTCACGTTTCCGATCACAGCCCACTAGATTCATTCCATTGCCATCTAAAAGCTATTTTGTCGTCGTACATTTTGTAGCAATAAGACCGTGACATAACCTATGCATTATTTTGTTCTGTGCTGTGCATCATGGAGAAAGTTTTATTTGATGAGATTCTAATATTGAGTGTTGAGGAAAATCCTCACGTTTACGATAAGCGGCGCGCCTCGTATAAAGATGAGAAAATGGAGGAGAATACGTGGCTTTCAATAGCTGCATCTTTGAACATGATCGGAAGCTAATCATTTTATTACTGTATTGGTTGTATTACATACTACATATTCATGCTTCAATTCAATAACTACTGTTGTGTACATTTTTGTTCTATTACAAATGTTTCTTCTCTAATTATTTTACGTTATGGTAGACTTAAAGTAGGTTGTGATAATAAAGATGCATGGGCATATTTATAGTACCGTACCTAATGAAATGTTTCAGTTGAAATTTCGAAGTTGGTTAACTGTGTTTATGTTGACTGCCTTGTACTCATAAGAGAACGCCATTGGTCAATTGTAGACAAATATCAGAATGCGTAATATCGACTTTACATATCGTTATTGACATACATATCGATATGCATAGTCGTCTACGTTCTCGGTTTATTGTGAATAAAAAATTTTCATATTCACGTCCTCTGCTTCTCGTTTTCATTCTGGTTCTCGTTCCCGGTTTATTGTGAACCAGCATTAACTTTGTGAATGCGTGAAAGCTTCACGGGAGATAATAATCGTAAAGTGTTTCTTATACATATATTTTTTTTCGTAGAACATGGAGGTGTATGGTGTTGATGCTGTAAGATCAAGTTACGAAGTAGCGCGCAAGAATCTCGCAGGCCATGGAACTTATTCAGACGGACAATTTATTAAGGACTAGCCGTACCCGTGCGCTCCGCTGCACCCGTTAGAAATAAATATAAAGTAATTATATAATTAAAATGGGACATTTGACCCAGGGAACATTCGTGTTTGATAGAAGGATAAATCGTTTATTATGTTACTTAATTTAAATTTAATTTAAAAATTAAAATGCGATTATTTTGATCTAGAGACCACTCATTTGGTCATAAAAATTAGTTTAGGAAATACAGGAAACGAATATACAGAATAGCCTATCAAGTTTTCTGTGCATAAGAATCTATTTTAATCTTACCTGTCCTCGATTCACTCAGAAGTTACTATGATAACGTTATAGCATTATGTCCATCTAGAGAAACTACACTTTCCAATGGTGAATTAATAATTAATTATACAAATCGGTTAATTTAGCTTCCGATATTACTTCATACAAACACAGAAACATTGTCTGTAGGCTATGTTTCATAGCTTTCGATTGTTGTGTCCAAGGCCCCTTATAGACGAAGTCATTTGTTTTTTATTTCAATACACCGCCTTAGATGGCAGTTATTTTAATTTTAAAACTCGTTTATCTCATTAAATATCAGTCCTATCAAAATTTTTCAAAGAATAAAACTTATCGGAAATGATTTTTAAAGAACTGTTTTTGTTATGTAATATTTTTCATAAAAATCAATAATAAGCGAGATATTTCGATTTATTTAATTCAGGCCCCCTTATAACCCCCTTTTAAATAATGTATTTTGAATGCCATATAGCCTATAATCTAAGTTACAACGAACTTAATTTATATTCCAATTTTCATCGAAATTCGTTCAGCCATTATCGCGTGAAAAGGTAACAAACATACAGACAGACATACAAACAAAGATTTCAAAAAAGCGATTTTCGGTTTCAGGGTGGTTAATTATATATGTTAGGACCAATTATTTTTGGAAAATCGAAAATTACCAGAAAAATTTCGGCTACAGATTTATTATTAGTATAGATTACATTTTAACAGCAGCAAAGACTGTACGCCCCAATGAATCCTCGAAATTCGAGATCATAAGCTTGTCTTACATTCGCATACGGCAATGTGAGCGGTCAAAGAAACTGAATGCAGGTACGACTGAATTGTCGTCTGGTTTACGTCATCTGCCCGGAGTCTGTTATAGGATTGCCAACTCTGGTAAATAAAATTACCGGCCATTTTACACACGCAAGCTTGGATTATATATATATATATATATATATATATATATATATATATATATATATATAAAAAATTAATTTGTTTTATTTAATTTCGATATCCATAAACATTCCTATTGTTGTATCGGTCTAAATTTCTCGCATTTCGTCATTATTCATGTGTGTCTAGCCATGAGCAGTTTACTATTGCGCAACGTGTCTGACGTCTGGCGTGTCAAGTCTTCCGCTCGTGGACAAGCTGTGACTGTTAATGGCAACCGATACCGTGCGATGATAGATTTTCTGTGGCCTCGTTTCAATGGAATGGCCATTCAAGAGCTGTAGTTTCAGCAGGATGGTGCCACCAACCACTCTCTCTGCCCGCGAAGGAATTGAGTTGCTCCAAGAGCGGTTCCCGGATCGTCTCATCTCGCGTAATAGTGACCTCCAATGGCCATGCGATTTTTGTCAACATGGTATGGCCGTGCTCTGTTTCCCCACATTTGATTATACGGTTAGATCATTGAAATTAGTGTCATTTGGTAGAGAAATATACAGGGACATCATTTTATTTTTACTTCAATTTTTATTGTACCTGAGTTTTTTAATGTACTTCACTCCCACCCCTCCTACTAATGAAGTTCCCCTCTACACACAGATCCAAGACCGCATATAGTAAACAGCACTGAGTGAGTATAGTACGTTCCAGAAATATGTTCGCGTTTTCCAGTGACGAAAGAGCTTACAATATTGAATCATATTTTCGCACAGGTGCTGTCCGTTTGCCTACGTCGCATCCCGATTTCCACCACCTGCTTCTGCTCGCCCCTCTGTAAAAGCTGGGCTGTCTTAGCTCTTTTCTGAAAACATAAATTTCTCTTAGGAATTGGACGTCTACGTAATATTATACAACTGTTTAAAATAATTTAAATAAAAGGGCCTCGTTAAGTAATTAACTGTCACGTGATTTCCCCCCTTTCTACGATCCTGCGGCATAACCACTTGGACGGACAGTAGATAGCATGTCTGAGTAATTTTATCTGTGCGGGTCGGGCAGAAGTGAAGATTGAATTTACAGTACGTAAGGTACTCTTTTATAGAGTAGGAACAGAATTATTTCAACATGAGTTACTAGTACGAAGGACGAAACTGGCAATTGGAATTAGATGCAATAGTCTATAGTACGATAATATGCACAAAAGATCTGAAGCCTGTATCGAAATGAACGGCCACCATTTCCAAAAATGTGTTAAATATCCATATTATGATTATTTTTCAATTTAACTTCTTTTTCTATATTGTACGCTAATATGTTGTAGACAGTATAATATACACTGCATAATGAATACGTTCGCATGGATAACTCAGTTCGTGAGTAAAAACACTCATTGTTAATACAGTACTTACTGTATTTTGATTAAACAAAAACCAAATGAAAATTATCGAACTCAAAATCGCGATATTTCCTAGTTTACGTAAATGGATGAACTACTTTTCTTCCCTCCTATACCTAGTAGAGTGATTTGTTTGTGTTTTACGCCAGTATCATCGAACTACAGTCGTGGAAGGGGGGTGGCAAACTGTGTTTCCGGTTCTCTAAAGGTATAGCCAGGTCAATATTAAAAATGTTAGTAAAAATAAAATGATGTCCCTGTATAAGCTATGTAACCGTATGAAGGAAGTAGCCTACATTGTGTGTATAACAACGTCAGGGAAGTCTGCGAGCCTAGTGGTGTCAAAACCCGATCCTTCATGAAGGGTTAAGCGCTTGCCACTCTTTCCTCAAAGTCTCCCCCCTCCCCCCCCCCATCAACTCGTTAGGTAAGGCTGGCTATCATATCCTGGATAGCTGTTCATTTTGAGACGGTTTTGTCGCCTGGAAAGCTACGTGAGACCCGGCCTACCTTCTTGGTGACCAGCCCTGACGTCCCTTTTTCTAGGGCAGTGATGTCAAAGCAACCGCATTTTTCTGACTTTGACGTCGTGCGCGGGTATGGAAAGAGGAAGGGTTGTGTGTATGAATATGCAGCCTGTTGGATTAAGAAAACAGTGGTGCACAAACTTCAAACGGAACGTGAAATTTTATGTCGTTATTTTTATATGGCTTCTTTCTGTTTGATATTACCTATATTGTCTGTAAAACAAAAGTACTAAGACCAATTTCTTAATATTGCAGTTGTGTTTTAAATCTTAATAACATAATAAAGAGTTAAGAAGGAATATTCACATAAATTCCATAGTAGTAAAACTATACTGTACTAAATGGATGAAACACATCATTCATAAAGAAAGTGATTATCTTCCAAAAAAGAGACTGAGTATGACATGATAAGTTGGAATTGATATTGATGGTACCTTTAGCCTTATAAAAGTAATCAATAAACTAATCAAAACAATATTACAGCACAAAGCAAAGTTACCTAGGTACTGTGTATGTTTTAAGTGTAACTAATATTACATAACAAAACTCTTATCGCATTATGCTTTTAAGGTGATATTGGTGAGCAACTTCCTATCATCAGAATATTAAATTATTTTCTCGAAATATGCTGAAGCTATAGAGCTGTCATTTTTACAACACATGGGCACGTATCTTTTGCATATGATGTAACAGTAGTTGCTTTGCTAATTAATTTCCTTACAAACAAGCGGATATTTTCAAGACACTATCTTCAGTAATACGTATTTACGGTTTATTAGATTTACGAAAACATTCTTAAGGCTACTAAATAAATAGGCCTATAACTGAAAATTTCACTTTTCTGTTAAAAAAGTTGAGAAAATATTTCTTTTGAATAAAAAAAAATCAAACTTGTGAAAAATGAGCATTCAAATTAAAACTTTCATTCTTATAATGCACTTATACTTCTCAGACAAATCTAAAAATTACCATGGATACAGTTTTAATAAGTTCTCTTCCCTTTATCTATTGAATCAGTGCTGGCCATCCCTGAATATATCTCGACCAAGCGGCATATACTACTTCTTTCGTCTGTCTCTTTCTTTTCCGCTGTAAAGCGCTCAGGCTCTCCTGAGCTCTAAAGCGCGCGCTTGCTCCTATGGGCATCAATTGAGGCGCTGACATGGGAAAGGTAGTAACTGCCAAAAACAAAATTTTTCAGGGGAAGCAAAACACAAATTTATGAACACTTTCTCACTTACATTATTACAGAAACTGCTTTAAATGAAAGGCATTCACTCATGTTTGTGTTATATATGAAATTTGAAAAGTCTGGCACAGATTTATTTTTGAAATCCTATTTTATGAAAATAGAACATTGAAATCACTCCTTAGCCAAACTGAGAATTAATGTTATTTATACATTATGCACAAATTTTTCAGTAAAATGCATGATACTTTTCATCGAGGAAGTCTAACATCGATAACAAATCTCTCTTTTTGGCATCAGGGACGACTGGTCTTCTTTCAAGGCGTTGCAAGCACTGCAAGGTAGTGATTGATGTTAATGACTGTCATTTCTTAAAAATCCTGTGCTCTGTCCACATTTCAAGGTCATTAAATGACTGACTTGTTTTTATTAGAGGAAAATCAGCTCTTGAGAGTCCAATCCAGTTGAGGGTGCTGATTTTGATAGGAGTTGTATTCAAAAACTTGTCACATTCTGCAGAAAAGTCGAAGAAATCCTCATCCTTCATCATTATTACATTATTAAGCCTTACCTCTTCTGGAACCATGGTCTTGCATCTTTTTTTTTTCTTATTTTCTCTATGAATCCAAATTCCCTATCACATGGCATGTAGGAATGTACTGAAACCAGGAATTTCAAGTCCACTGAATCAAAATGTTTCTTGGCAATAATGTAAATCAGGACCATTAGAATCATCCGATTCTTATTCTGCCCTGCACAGTTATCAGCCATATCACTCTGATGTTGTAAAAGGAGTTACTACCTTCTCCGCGCCAACAGCTGTGCACATACAACTTACAACATCTAGTGACTACGTTTCAACCTCGTTTCATTACATACTGACATACTACCTTCTCTGTGCCATTGGCATGGCCATTTACTACCTTCTCAATGAAAAACCTAAAAATTCGAATTTTTGGCAGTTACGACCTTTCCCATGTCAATGCCTCAATTGACATGACTGTTCTAGGGGGATGCAACTCTCATTTGTAAGATTTCTTACATGAAATAAAGACATCCAACGGAGACTGTCCTCAATAATTGATCGTGCCTACAATAATTTCGCAGTAGGTGGCAAAGAAATCGAATTTTGCTCCAAACATGCGCGACTGTATTTTCATTTGGTTTCTACGGGTAAAGCATGGCGGGCACTTCACTTTATTATGAGAATCTTGAGAAAGGCTAGCCTCAAATCGAGGGAAATAGCATATCTAACGTTAGTGCGACCGTTAATGGAATACGGAACTACGTGTTGGGATCCTTATAGAATATATCAGATAAATTCCTTAGAAAGAATCCAGTATAGGGCAGCTAAATTTGTTAAAGGTAAAAGAGAAGATGGAAACGATACGATAAAAGAAAACTAAATGCGAAACTTTGGAAAACAGACGTAGGAAAACTAGAATAACATCATTGTATAGAGCACATCTAGGTCAGAAAGCATGGGTAGACATAACGGCTCGGTTAGGAAAGCCAACGTACTATGGTAGGAACGATCATGATTTTAAAATCAAATGTAGGAAACAGAAAACGTATGTAGTAAATTCTAATTTTTGAATAGAACTATAAATGATTGGAATGACCTACTTGCAGAGGTCTTTGAGGGCTGTCCTTCCTTAAGGAGTTTCAAGAATAATTTAAAAAGTTGTGTATCAAGTGCAAATTAAAATTAAGGTGACATTTAACATTTAATTTTTTAAGGTGACATGTATTTATTTAGCCTGACGAGTTACTTCCTTGGTTTGAATTGTAAATTATTTAAAAATAGCGTGTAAGAGGGCCTTAGACTAGAAATGTTTAGCTTAAATGTAGTTCTGTTTATAAGTATGCATAAGGATGTAATTATTTGACTTATTTGAACTATTGTATCAGTGAAGCGAGGTGAGTCAGTGGAGTTATGGTTTTACAATGCAGTGAACAGTTCCGATCAGTGATAATTTATAGCGTCAATGAAATGTGTTCTATAGTGTCAGTGAAATGTGTTACTGTATAGTGCCACTACAGTGAGTGAGATGAGAATAAAGTGAAAGACTATTGAAACTTGTGTAGGGCCTATACATAATTATATAGGTTGCAATGTAAAATTAGGTATTTTATTTATGTTTTATTATTATTGTGTTAAATTATATTGTGTATTCTAATTGTATTGTGTATTCTTATTGTATTGTGTATAAAATTGTATTGTGTATAAAATTGTATTGCGTATTGTATAATTGTATTGTGTATTGTAAATTTATTGTGTATTGCTTATCATTTTTTGTGTGTATTGTTTATATTGTGTATACCACTGCCACCGGGTGCTTCCCCACTTGCAGCGTAAATAAATACATACATACATACAATTCAAATTTTAACGTTAGAGTTCACTGACCACAGTACAGCCATAGGCGGAAAGAGAGCCGTTTCCTTGGTTGGGGAGGGGGGACAAAGTAAAACCATAGAATCCCGATGTAATGAGATTATGAGGAACATCATTTATCTCCTCCCCCCGTTATAGCTTGACCTTGGTGCAGTATATCGGAATATGAACATTTAATAAAGGTATTTTAAACGAAAGTAAAATTGTAACAAAATATACAGAAAATTGTACTTTTTTTTCCCCCCTCTTGTACGGAGGAGGGACCCGAAGGCTTGCACTGCAGCCTGAGGCTTATTGTGCTTATTATCGCCGCGCTCTCATGGTTAACATTCGGCAGGTCTTTGAAATTTAATTGCATTATTGTTTTCAATTTATTATGTTGCCGCTCCAATCACTCGCCTCAAATTCAATATTGCAACCAACCACGTGGACTATAACCGAGGTTGCAATGTCTTGTGCTGAGGACGAACATTAAAATATGTGATTAATAGTACATTATGCAACGAGCCTATAATGAAGGTAATTAAGAAGTGAGTATGGATATTTATGAAACGAGCGCAAGCGAGTTTCATAATTTTCATACGAGCTTCTTAATTACTGTTATAGGCGAGTTTCATGCGACATTTTATGCTCGACCATATTTCTAACTTGATATTATTAATTTTATTGTATCTGACCTTGAGCAATGTCCCGTATGTTGTGAGATGTGCGCAGACGCGAAAGTATTGATTTTTTCCGAGGAACAGATGTCCACATTGACCTTGCTAGGCCATAAGAACCTACAGAGATAACATTCAAATTAAATTAGACATTGAAAAACGAGATGACAAATTGAATTTATTTGAATATTATTTACAATTAACGCTAATTATTATAGTAACAGAACATAACCTTCTCCGACAGTATTAGATTTCCAGCCTCCGTGACTTTTCGCTAATTGTCTTTCGATTGCATATCCGAGAATAATCGATACTTGCGGTTTTATAACGGTAGAAAGCTGACCTGTCATTGGCTGAACAGTTGTAACCTGAATCGTCATTGGCTGAAAGACCTGACCTTTAATGAGTAGGTATACTTCAATGACATGCATTAAAGGTCTGCTACCAGGTGTATAATTACTACATTTCGGCATGGTCGAGCATAAAAATTATTATTAAAGGGTTATTATTAAGAGTTAAGAATGTCAACGTGCTCGTATATGAAATAATAATAATAATAATAATAATATTATTAATATTATTATTATTATTATTATTATTATTATTATTATCTTGGAGCAACAGTAACAAATATAAATGATACTCGGGAGGAAATTAAACACAATTAAATATGGGAAGTTCCTGTTATTATTCGGTTGAGATTATTTTATCATCCAGTCTGTTGTCAAAAAATCTGAAAGTTAGAATTTATAAAACAGTTACATTACCGGTTGTTCTGTATGGTTGTGAGACTTGGATTCTCACTTTGAGAGAGGAACATAGGTTAAGGGTGTTTGAGAATAAGGTGCTTAGGAAAATATTTGGTGCTGAGAGCGATGAAGTTACAGGAGAATGGAGAAAGTTACACAACACAGAACTGCACGCATTGTATTCTTCACCTGACATAATTTGGAACATTAAATCCAGATGTTTGAGGTGGGCAGGGCATGTAGCACGTATGAGCGAATCCAGAAATTCATATAGTGTGTTAGTTGGGAGGCCAGAAGGAAAAAGACCTTTAGGGAGGCCGAGACGTAGATGGGAGGATAATATTAAAATGGATTTGAGGGAGTTGGATATGATGATAGAGACTGGATTAATCTTGCTCTGGATAGGGACCAATGGCGGGCTTATGTGAGGGCGGCAATGAACCTCCGGGTTCCTTAAAAGCCAGTAAGTAGTAGTAAGTAATAGAAAAGAAAATAGTTCGGCCAAATTGGGGAAGGGGCAGTGCCCCCCATAACTCCGCATATTTGAAAGCTGTTATTAAAAGTTTTCAAACTCTTAATAAAATTACCAGACACAAGTAAGGCCTGTAAGGGGTTGATACCGGCTAGTTGGTAACCCTAGGCCCGGTTTCTTCAACCTTTGTTAAATTATAACAGTGTGTTATTCCATTTTAACTGTAAACTTAACAGTTGAAGCATTTCTTCAACTACTGTTAGTACTAACAGGCTGTTAAAACCTATGTTAATTTGACTGCTCAATTTCATGCAGTTAAATCATTTAACTCTCTGTTAGCGTAGAAGTATCCAATATGGCTGGTGCGTTAGATGCTGAACTTATATATCTGGATTATTTAGAAAGTGATATTCAAGAATACATAAACAGAGGGGATGATTTCTGTGATTTGACAGACCAGAAGTTCATACAAGGTATAGACTATTTTCTGCCAAGCCTCACTTTTCGCTTTCAACTTAGATTCCTTTGTTTGTTTATTCTCATTAATTGGTTTATACTGCGAAATAATTTCCAGCAGAAGGTTTCTTTCGAACGCAGAGAAATTAGTCCTAAGATTTCTTTTTATTCCAGTATTTTCCATTTCATAACAGCAATACCAATACGCCACTTCACGCTATTGTGATACAGACGAGGAAAGAAGCAGAAATCAAACCTGAGAGAATAGAAAGACTTCTATCCTCTCTGAATCAAACAACGGAAACAAGCGAGAATCTCAATTGTCAGAGTTCAGAAAACAGAAGTGAGCCTATACTTGGTTATAGGTTATGGTTAAACTCTAGAATCTCTGGTCCTAACAGAGAGTTAACAAACAGAATGTTAACATGTGAAATGTAAAGTCTGAATATAATTTTGAGAAAGTTGACAACTTTACATATTTAGGATCAGTGGTCACTAGCGATAATAACATGTCCAAAGAAATCTCTAATCGATTAATGAAAGCAAACAGAGCATATTTCGGCTTGAAATATCACTTTAGTTCGCATGCTCTATCCGGGAAAGTAAAAGTTATTCTTTACAAAACATTAGTGAGACCAGTTTTGACATATGCGGCAGAAACGTGGTCAATCTCCAAAAATGATGAAAAAAGACTGGAGATTTTCGAAAGAAACATTCTGCGAAGGATCTATGGTCCAACATTTGAGGAAGGTCTCTGGAGGAGGAGATGCAACTATGAATTATATAGACTTCTAGGAGAGCCAAATATAATCAATACAGTTAAAACTAGCAGATTGAGGTGGACAGGACATGTAATACACATGGACCCAAGTGAACCTTGCAAAAAAATTGTAATAACAAATCCGGGAGGTCAGAGAAGACGAGGTCGACCGCACTTGCGATGGATTGATGGAGTGGAAGAGGATGCCAGAAAGTTGGGGTGCAAGAATTGGAAGGCTGCTACACAAGATAGAGACGGATGGCGACAATTACTAAGGGAGGCCCAGGCCCACCAACGACTGTAGCGCCAATGATGATGATGATGAAAGTCGAAGAAACGCAATATTTTTAACAGCAATTCATACTTTTAACTTACAGTTAATTAACGCTATGTTAGGTGCATTTTAAGAAAGGTTGAAGAAACCGGGCCCTAGTCTGTTACCGGGCTCCGTGTAGGTTTATGACATGGCTGACATACGTCATGAATATAATATACATTCGGACGTAATACTGCATACACACATAATTGCCCGTTCTGTCTGCAGAAGCAGAGTTCCTGGTACAGAGGTGGGCTCGGCGGCGCCGACGGTTGGGCGCGCGAGTGAAAGTGGAATTGGCGGCGGCATGACGGCCACGGTCACCGCCGCCCTCTCCGCGTTCTCATTTGGCCGTTAACCTTTCTTCCCGAGCGAGAAATGATTCCTTTGACGATCGTTGAGTGACGAACATATTTGATATCGCCCAAACAAATTGGTATGGTCACGCTACACATGTAAGGAATTTCGATGGAAAAATGTATATTTAAATTCAAGCAACACGCAGGCAGCGAGCTTGTGGGTCACGTTATCCGCTCGTTCGCTGTGACGGGGACTCATTGTTGGTCAATGTGTGTACTCCAAACGAGTTTCGGATATCATCGTGAATTGTTAACTTTGTTTTCTTTTTTAAGAAATTTATAACGAAAAGTATAAAGTAGCCACGTTCAATTAGTAGGCTAGCGGTGTCAAAGAGGACGGAAGCTTTGTAGTTTTAATAATTTTAATTATGTTGCTGTCCATTGTCGTCAAGTCTTTTGAAGGCCGCTCCAATACTCCACGCGGAGTTGCAAATTTTAACAGTGTGTCTTGTTCTACTGGATGTTCATTTGAAAGTGTCATGACGTCACTGTTGATGAGTCAGCTATTTGAAGCGAGTTTCAGCTTTTGTGTCAGAGAAGTTGCCTATTAATCAAGGCGTTCAATCTGAACTTGAGAACGTGTACGGTATAACTTGAACGTCGTAGCAACAGATGGCGGTCTGTACGCTACCATAACCTCTTTTGAACTGTGTTTTGCGCGACCAAGTCGTACGCAGGGTATTTGTTATCATCGGTTGCGTACGGCAACATTCCACAATACAAATCAAATGCTCCGTGTCCATGTTGACCGTCGAAGTTAATGTAAACAAATACGCAAGTAATCGTCTTAACCCTCTCCTCATATCCCGACAGTAAGAAAAAACTCACCTCAGTATATTGGGTTTGGGTTATTTTACGACGCTGTATCAATATCTAGGTTATTTAGCGTCTGATATGAAGGTGATAATGCCGGTGAAATGAGTCCGGGGTCCACCACCGAAAGTTACCCAGCATTTGCTCGTATTGGGTTGAGGGAAAACCCCGGGAAAAAACCTCAACCAGGTAACTTGCCCCGACCGGAATTCGAACCCGGGCCACCTGGTTTCGTAGCCAGTCGCGCTGACCGTTACTCCACAGGTGTGGACCCCTCAGTACATGTTTCGAAATAGTTCACATTCCTGCCACTACCGGCGTTACCATACGTATCGGTAAGTATTCTTCTGAATGAACGCCGTACTTGCTAGGAAACTTCTCTGGCACATAAGTAATACAGCTCTGCGGAAGTGTAGGAAGATTGAATTCTCTAGGCTCATCGACTAGCCACATGATGGCATACAGCGAGCCATGACACACTTTGAACTGAACACCCAGTAGTACACAGTGAAAATTAATTATATTACAGTTCAGTGTATAATAAAAATCTGGAGGCCGTGGGAAGCGAGTGAAGTGTCGGAACCGATACCCATGAACGTCAATAATGGCGATGGTAATAATAATAATAATAATAATAATAATAATAATAATAATACGTAATAATAATAAATCAGAGTTAAATAACAATTCAAATTCAAAAGCTAGACCAAAAATTATGTAAGCAGTGTCAAACGTTTGTGTGCAATGCTCACACGTGTGTTCTGAAAAACAATTTAGGTCAAGGAAAAATTTCGGAGACATCTAAAATTCTTAAATTAAATAGAAATACTGTAAGTAAAATTGTAAAAAAGGGACCTAAGACATCTAAAAAGCGTGGACACAAAGTCACAAAATTTAATAAAGTAGATGGTTTTACGTGTGATTACATTCGCCGTGAAATATATAGTTCTTACAATAAGGGCCAATCCTTAACAATAAAAGAATTATTACAAAAAGTCAAACTTTCCGGTTTTCCTTATGGAGAAACATTTAATTATTTCTTTAAATAATTGAGTAGCTTAATATCAAAGACGGACATCTGTCATCTCCATAGTTTTGATCTAGAGGCAATTTTTTAATTCACAGTGTGCTTTGTAATATTTAACAAAATTTATTTTATAAATATAGTGTTAGAGTTTGCATACGGTTTCACTATAACTAGAAAGAGCATACAAATTGTATAAAACACAACAGCTATCTAAATTTCGATTGAGGTCAGATGTCAGTCTTTGATATTAAGCTACTCAATTAATTTAAAATAAATAATCTAAATTATATAAATAATCTTCAAATTAACTCGTGCTTTGAACAATTAAGCCTAGCCCATATCCATGTTATATTAATATATAGCAGCAACAAACAAGACGTGACAACGTCGCATTATCATTTTATTATCGGTGCATGCAATAAAGACCTACAAATCTTAAAAGGAATGCCGCTGCCTAATAATTAAACGAGGCAACTTTACTTGTATGTCGATGCTGGGAGGCCAGAGAAAAGATGTTGAATTTCTAAACCATTTATTTTGAAGTAGCACTCTCTCTCTTTTTTTTTGTTTTTTTTTTTGTTTTGTTTTAATTGAAGTAAACTTTATTTCTTTCATTAATGTTTCAAAACGAATTGTGCTAGCGACAACTTATTATACCTAAAATGTAGAGGAATTTTGGGAGATTATTTACCTCTATAGCAAATGTTGAAAATGTCCTCCATCCTGCATAAGGCACAACTCAACACGTCGTTCCATGTTACTGGCCACTCGTTGGAGGACTCTGTTGTCAATTATCTTGAATCTCCTGTGTGATGTTGTGCTTCAGATCGTCCAATGTGGCGTAAACCCTGTCTTTTAAGTAACCCCATAGAAAGAAGTCCGGCGTTGTCAAATCCGGAGATCTCGGTGGCCACAGGTTCCTGGAAATTATTCGGTCGTCAAAGAAACTTGCTTCATCTGTGAACCATGTGATGGACAATATGAAACCAACGACAATAATTCAATCTTTTATCCTTATCTGGTTCCTGTAGCTGATGAACAACCGTAACCCTATATGGCTTTAGGCCTGCACTTTTCGCAGCTCTCTGACACATTGAGTAGGTGTACCCTGTCTCCTGCGACAAACGTCTTACCAGTCCCAGTATTGTGTTTCTTTTGGGAGGATTGCGAACACCAAATTCTCTCTGGTATCCCCTTTGAGTAGCTGTAATTGAATTCGTAATCCAGTATTGCTTCACAAGGAAGAGTCGTTGATTAATGTGTACTGCATTTTCACGTTGACACAAAATGTCGAAAACAGCTGCCAACAATAGGAATAAAACATAAACATCTGCGCATCTAGTGACAAGGAATCGAAACTCCAGAACATTCTGCTTAATTTGGTGCTAAAATTGGGTCATTGAATGAATTTCCAACGGAATAATTAAAGAAGAAATGTGTCAGTTCTATATAAATGACTCTGTACATAAATAAATACATTATAGTTGGGAATAACAAACAGAGAAAAGAAAACAAAAAAAAAATAAAATAAAATAACTTGACACTTGTTTATGGGTATTGCCCACTGGCAATCCCAAAAGTACCCTATAGCCTCATATCACTATGCCGTTTTCTTTTTAGTCTTCTGTGGGCTGGATCTTGTGGTGGATTAGTGACAATTTTTTGAGGTAGCGGATTCATGTGGTTTAGGAAGGAGTTGTACAGTCTGATGTAGCTGTGTCTTAGGACCTCCGTCACCTCAGGAATATAGAGATCATCGTGCAGGTTCTTGTTGCACCAACATCAGCCTCAAATAACGATTTTGCATAACCTGTATTCTTCTTATTTGTGATGCAAAAGCAGATCCCCAAATTGAACATCCATATTGCCACACAGGGCGCACAATTGAAATATAGACAAGTCTCTTGTAGTGTAGAGGCAATGGAGATCTGTCTTGAATAATGTGTTTTAGCAGGTAGATTCTGTGTCTAATTCTTTTAACAATAGCTGATGTGTGGTTATGCCAAGTAAGTTTGCTATCTAAGATTAATCCAAGATATCTGACAGATTGAGCCATTGGTACTACTGAACCACATAATGTTACTGGATAATATACAGTGTTTCTCTTATAAGTAAATCTGACTAAATTTGATTTTTCAGGATTCATAATTACTCGCCATTGCTTACACCATGTGGAAATTTCTTCACAAAAAATCTTCAGTTCTGCTGCAGATTCACAATTATCTTTACTAAGAATGGCAACATCGTCAGCAAAATGGGCTATTGTTAAGTGATCTTGAGTTGTAAAATCCGATGTATATAGAATATAAAGCAGCGGTCCCAAAATACTACCCTGAGGTACTCCAGAGGTTGTACTCTTGCAATTGCCTTGTATAATTTCTGTTTCGTTTGCTTTTGGTCATTGTAAGGTTAATGACTAGGGCTAGGATTTTAATGAAATTGCATCTTCTTTCTAGTAAATCGGAAACATTGCTGCTTTAGTATGTGTCTGTTATGTGATAAACTGAGTGTTTTAAGACATATTTGTTAGGGCATTTTTTTGCATTTTTGCTTGTTTCAATTCATAAGAGTATCTTTTGTTTTATTCGGTCATTTTTTAGGCATTTTCATTTAATTTTGGCCATAAATCCCATTATTAATGTAAAATAATGTTCATTTCCTTTGATATTTTCTTTACAGATTTTGTCCATTAATACCCATTATTTTGTATAATATTTTAATCGTTTTTCTACATAAATATTGCCATTTTAACGTAGTACACCCCATGTAATGGATCAGTCCAATCACCTCTTCAAAATAGACTCCTCTATATCTGCTAATTCCGGATAAGAGTGGCCGTGTGGTAGACTACATGGAAACTAAAAGTGTAAATCCATGGCGCTACAGCTCATGAAGGGCCAAGACCGACCAGCTGAATGCTGACCTCACGTCCACACGCCGAAGCAGAGGTGATCGATCATACATGGAAACTACATCAGTTAAAATAATTGAAGTGTACTACTTAGAAAAAATTATGTAAAATTTAATTTAATTGCTAGTCTAAATAAGTAACTTAGTATAAAAACTCTTTTGCTACTAAGCCAATTATGTAAGATAAATTTTTAGGGCATATTTTAAATATTTTTAGGTCATAAATGCATTGTTTTAGGACATTTTTTTATGGTCTATAGGTCATCAAAATGCAAGCCCTATTAATGACATTTGTCAATTACCTCTGCATTTAATAAATAAATAAATAAATAAATACTTGTATGTCCATAAAAATATTAAGTAATGCCAGTAAATTTAGGGGGTTATTCTAAGATTTGCTGATGATATGCCGTTGTTAGCAGAAGAGGATATGGTTCTCGGCTGGATTAATCCTACCCTTTTGAATGAGACAGGAATGTCACTTTTCAAACAACAGTTTGTATAGATGCCTATAGTTTGAGGTTTCAGTAGGTACTTTGTTTCTTACAGGGAGCAGCTAAATTGCATGTGTCCACAGCGCCTCTTATTTCTTCCTAATCCAGTAAAGCGAAACAGT
The DNA here is from genome assembly GCF_040183065.1 of Periplaneta americana. Taxonomy (NCBI): domain Eukaryota; kingdom Metazoa; phylum Arthropoda; class Insecta; order Blattodea; family Blattidae; genus Periplaneta; species Periplaneta americana. The sequence continues at coordinate 176,471,736 of NC_091123.1, forward strand.
GCTTGCAGTACTGTTGTGTCATTCATTTCATTCAGTTCTCTAGTTTTAATACTTACAATATAAATTGCAAGTGAGTTTACCTAGTGTTTTTAACTAACTAAAATGGCCCCTGTATCTTTAACTCTAACGACAAAAATAAAATCATTGGTTTACGATGGACGAATCTTTCACTACGGATGAAAAAATAGTAATATGTCAAGTGCTCTATGAAATCACAACTGTAGAGTCCTACTTATCCTATACCTACCAGATATCGATTTTAAATATTTTCATGGTTTTACTTATTTTGGTACATATTCAGCTTATTTTTCTTACATAAATATGTACATATTTCACACCTTGATATTACATAAAAATCCGGTGCTTAATAATAAGGCAGGCTGTGGGATATCATATAAACTGCAGTTCCACTATTTTCGTGTAATATTATTAATATTGTAAAATAAAATTATGTGAATAATTTAAAATCAATTCATATTAGGCCTAAATAATAACGTGAACATGTTATGAAAGTCATATTTACATGTTTTAAAAACCTAATCTCAGGAAAATAGCTTTCCACATGTTTGCTAAAGTCCTCGGAACACGATATAATTTTTATCGGCATTTTTTTCTTGCAGCCCAGTGTACTCTATTAGAAAAAAAAAAGAAGTGAAGATATAAGAACTGAATATTTTAGCCTACAGATCATAAAGCAATATAAAAATAATTAGAAGGGTCATATTTATAGAACGGCAGCTACAAGTATTACAAGAGTAGCCATAACCCAAAAGGGAAGCCATCATTAGGAAGATCAATTAAAAGATGGCGACGTCAATATGTATACTATAAAAATCGTGTGAAGAGTAAAAACATGCATATTTAAAATATATCCAAAACAAAGCACGTCACGAAAGAAAGAACATAACAGCTGAAGTCTAAAAGTTTCACTACTTTCAAAAGTGAAGTTTCGAGATCTGAATGTACAAGAGACACACGAAATCTCATTTCTAGTGTAACATAGTAGGCTGGTACCGTAGAAGTGGGTAAAGTCAATCAGTGGGTGTAAAATCGATCATTTGTGATTTTTATTGAAAATTATATATGTTCTCAGTTACTTGTTAAAATTTTGTTATGCTGACTTCATTGCCTTACATTGCAAATGTAAGCGAGAGGGACAACAAAAAGCCTGCGAATGCCAACAATGGGAACACTGTGTAATTACCGTTGAAGTGAAAATTGTTACTTTCAACTTTTTCTCTTAAATGAAAACAAAGTCTTACAAACTCTAAATTATAGTCAGCAGTGAAAGGAGACAGGAAGTATACGTAAGTACTTTTCGTTGAGATTGTATCCTGAAATAATGGTTTTGCAGTTCGTAAATGTTAGTATTGAAACTTATTATTTTAAGAAAACTGGTACCTTTGTAGGGTTAAGTCGATCATGCCATCGACCTACTCGAAACAGATAGGACCAGCAGGAAGAATAAATTGTTCACCGAAATACCTCCAATTGACACTTATAAACAGAAAAGTGTCATAGTATAGCTTATATTGATGGTATTGTGGGGGGGAAAAGGAAGACGAAATTATGGTGACTTTCTTGCGTAAGAGAAGCACTGCCAAAGGAACATATTTTGTACACCCCTCTGTACCTGACTATGGGAACAACGTAATTTCTAAAGTGGCATGAGGAGGGGAAGATTTCAAATAACATCTGATATAAACCTAAGCAATGTTGAATTGCATTTTAGATTATAATTGAAGGGTGGTATTTCAATGTAAATCTTGAATTCTTAAGTCTTTGTTTGTTGGTATGTGAGGTATTAAAATGTGTTTTTATGTTTTATAAGTTGGCAATCATAGTCACGATTGTACAGTGGAGACCTATAGGCCTAATTGTATCGAATAGTATGGTCACAGTAACAAAAGATACACTATATAATGCTATAGGCATATATATTGAAGATTATTATTGTTTTTACACCCCTTATAACAAATAAAAAGTATATGTAATACACTTAATTTGTTTTTTTTTTAACATAAACAGTGATCGACTTTACTCCGCAATATTTTAAAATCGATCTTAAACTAAAAATTCAATGGTGATCGACTTTACCCTATTTAAGCAGGTAACTTCGATCACAAGTCAAATAAAAAAACCAGTTTTTTCTACAGGGACATCGTTTTATTTTTACTAACATTTCTAATATTAACCTGGCTATACCTTTGGATCAATGGTTGAGAACAAAAAACACCGTTTGCTACCCCCTTCCACGACTGGAGTTCAATGATACTGGCGTAATATATAAACAAATCACTTTACTAGGTATAGGAGGGAAGAAAAGTAGTTCATCCATTTACGTAAACTAGGAAATATCACGCTTTTGAGTTTGATAATTTTCATTAGGTTTTTGTTTAATCAAAATACAATACACTATTAACAATGAGTGTTTTTACTCACGAACTGAGCTATCCATGCGGACGTATTTATTATACTGTGTATAGAGAATGAAGTTAAGTTGAAAAATATGATATGGACATTTAAACACATTTTTGAAAATGATGGCCGTTCATTTCGATACAGGCTTCAGTTCTATTGTGCATATTATCGCACTATAGGCTATTGTACCTAATTCCAATTACCAGTTTCGTCCTTCGTACTAGTAACTCATGTTGAAATAATTCTGTACCTACTCTATAAAAGGATACCTTAAGTACTGTAAATTCAATCTTCACTTCTGCCCGATCCGAAACGATAAAATTACTCAGACATGCTATCTACTGTCCGTCCAAGTGGTTATGTCGCAGGGTCGTAGAAAGAAGGGAAATCACGTGACAGTTAATTACTTAGCGAGGCCCTTTTATTTAAGTTATTTTAAACAGTTTTATAATATTACGTAGACGTCCAATTCCTAACAGAAATTAATCTTCTCAGAAAAGAGCTAAGACAGACCAGCCACTAGTGTTTACAAAGGGGCGAATATAAGCTGGTGGGGAAACCGGGATGCGACGTAGGCAAATGGACGACAGTAACTTACATGTGCGAAAATGATTCAATATTGAAAGCTCTTTCGTAACTGGAAAACGTGAACATATTTCTGGAACGTACTGTTCACTATAACCGTAAGGCTACTATGACTATATGCGGTCTTAGTCTGTGTGCAGGACTGAACTTCATTAGTAGAAGGGGTGGGAGTAAAGTACATTCAAGAACTCAGGTACAATAAAAGTAACTGGAAAACGTGAACTTATTACGTTGAAGTAAAAATAAAATGATGTCCCTGTAGATTGTAATTCAATTCTTGTAACATGATTTCATAAGTGAAGGATATGACGACAAAATGCTATTTTCTGAGGAACTTCGCTCCATTGCATAACCTCAATATCATAAAAAAAATTGCAAAATTTTGATCGACTTTACCTTCTTCTACGGTAACTTCTTACATGCTGCAATAGTGCATTTGTTACCAAGTGACAACCTTTGAATAATACTGCGCGTTCTGGTGGTACATTATGCAACCTCTGTCGCCACACGCTTTGCAGACTCGCCTGAGCTGAATAGACCGACTCCTTGCGATATGCAACTGTGTACGAACTTACCTTGGCCTATAAAAGTAGGACAACTTTTTAGAAACCCAATCCTTGCTGGACGCTTCTCTTCTCAGAGCTGTTTGTGTTGACAGATGAAGTGAACGTACTGAATACGGCCGAGTGATAACACCCTTTTATTTTATTTTTTACTGGTGTAAGGGTTCTCTTTGCTTAAACAAAATTTAATGAGCGTCCTAAAAATTGTCCATCATAATATGGATAATAATAAAAATAATGTATGTTAACAAAAACGAGACGAAGTTGCAACGGTTTCGAATGTAAATAATATAATAAAGTCTACTATAAAAATGTCCTTTCGCCATTCACCTACTAGAGAGCAGGTATTCACCCTAGCGCGTAGTGACCAGTTGACCCTCGGTTATGAAGCAATGTTGTGTTGCCATTGTAGGAAATGACATCCCTAGTTAAACTTAAACTTTGCATTTATAAAGAGCTTTCACATGGAAATGTCACAAGAAGAATTTAAACCAAAACATACTAAAACAGTTGAGGGAACTCAGAAATTTATTCCCAACGCCTTTTTTACATAGTTACAGTCAGTGGCGGTGCGTCAATAAGAGCACAAGAGCACGTGAACACCTTGTTTCCATTAATGCACGACTAGTTTTATTATTTAGTACCGTATTGGCGTAGTGGGGATGTACAGACGTGGACAAATTATTAGCAAAATTGAAGATTTTTATTATATATTTTTACAAAATATGATTCTTCAATTTAGACTACAGTTGATATTTTTCTGTATTTCCAAATAATTAGCCAAATTCAAGATTTGTATTGTATATTTTTCAAAATTTAACTCTTCAATTTGGACTACATTTGATATTTTTGCATATTTACAAATTATTAGCAAAACTGAAGGTTTTTATTGTATATTTTTACAAAATTCGATTCTTCAATTTGGACTACAGTTGACATTTTGGATATTTCCAAATTATTAGCAAAACTGAAGGTTTTTGTTTTATATTTTTACAAAATTTGGTTCTTCAATGAAGTTGACATTTTTGCTAATTTATAAATTATTAGCTAAATTGAAGATTTTTATTATATATTTTTACAAAACTTGACTCTTCAATTTTAACTACAGTTGACATTTTTACATATTTCTGTCTACTGTAATGATGGAAATATGCAAAATTGTCAACTGTAGTTTAAATTGAAAAGTCAAATTTTGTAAACAGAATTATCATAAAAATAGCCAATTTTGTTAATAATTTGTCCACGTCTGTATAATATCAGGATCGAGTATTTTTAATTGGGTTATTTTACGACGCTGTATCAACATCTCAGGTTATTTAGCGTCTGAGTGAAATGAAGGTGATAATGCCGGTGAAATGAATCCGGGGTCGAGCACCGCAAGTTACCCAGCATTTGCTCGTATTGGGTTGAGGGAAAGCTCCGGAAAAAACCTCAAACAGGTAACTTGCCCCGACCGGGATTCGAACCCGGGTCACCTGGTTTCGCAGCCAGACGCGCTGACCGTTACTCCACAGGTGTGGACTCGAGTATTTTAAACTTGCCGCATCTTGCATAAACTTCTTATGTAAACTTCGCAACATCCGTTCACGTACAAGCCGTGCTCTTTTCAAGAAGGTTACAGAAATTTCACGCAGGAGAAAATTGTCTTTCGCTGGCCGCTTAACACTCGTAAAGAGCACAAAGCATTAAGTGAACAGTGAATCTATCCTACAGATGTCAGGTGCATCGATGCCTATCGTTTGCGTGCTATATCTCGAGGAGAAAATTTAATAAGTCTGTATTTTAGCCTGCAGGTGTCAGCATCTCACTGTCGGAACGTTTACTTTACGTGAATTGTTGTACACTGCTGCTACGAGAGTGTAGTTTGTGAATTACTATACTTCAGTGTCGGCATATAACATAGTTTGGCTTTCAAAGACGTGCTGGCTGAATGTGATGGTGGTATGAATTTAAATATTTGTATGGTAGTGTATATTATTTAAGAATAATATTTACTGGCATGTATTTATAGTAATCAATCTATGCGAATGGGATTACAGTACTGGTATAGGCTATAGTGTATCAGTGTGTTGTGAATCAAAATACAGTATATTACTGAACACACGCTTTTGTAAATTGTTTTATGTATTAATTTTTAACAGACGTAAACAATGAACTCTGTTCAAGTAATTTTGAAGAGTAAAGAACTGGGTAAACTGGCTTTCCAGGGAAAATTGGAAATAAAAAGACTAGGTTTCATTATTGTTATTATTATTAGTTATTGTTATTATTGTTATTATTATTATTGTTATTATTATATGTTGTTTTGAATTTATATACGGTTTTTTCGTGAAACATTGGAATCGTGACATTTCATATTAGGCTAAAAACCTACGATTTCAAATTATCTTCGATTTTGGAATACAAAATAGTGAACACACATAATATCTTATCAAAATGAAAAAGATGTGAACAAGAAAATTACCAAATTTACACAAATTCTAGGAATAATAAACAGTACATTAAAAGCTAAATTAGTACAAAAATCTACAAGAATAAAAATATATAATACACTAGCATTACCCTCCCTTTTATACGGAAGCGAGATTTGGACATTAAAGAAAAAAAGACATGAACAGAATCAAAGGAACGGAAATGAAATTTTTCAGGAGGACAGCAGGATATAGGCCTACTCTTTTAGACCGAAAAAGGAATGAAGAAATTTTAGAACAATTAGAAGCAGAGTCAGTAGAAGAAAAAATCAGCAGATACAAATTCAATTGGCTAGATCATGTAAGAAGAATGGAAAATTCAAGAATCCCAAAAAATTATGATGCAGTATAAACCTAGAGGACATCGTCGACCAGGAAGACCTTTAAGAAGACTGCTAGATGGGGCCGAAACAGGTCTACAGAGGCCTAATTCGTGAAGGATGATGATGATGATGATGAATCCGCCCCCTAATCATGTTCACGGGAGCCCCGTCGAGCGTCTGTTTAATGTGTTAAGTTCGGAGGAAAAAAAAAAAAGAACCTTAAAAGGATAAAAATAAAAGGCTGTATTTTATGCAAGTAAAGAAGTTTTAAGTGCTAAAAGGTTTGTTGCTTCAGTTCTTTCAGCGCAGAAACTAGAGTGGAGAAAATCAGGGTATTAGGCAGTAGCGGCCGGTGATCGAAATCCTCGGTGAGGCCAGATGCAACTAGTTTAAGTGCCTCCGATAGGAAATGTTTATTTATGATATTAATTATTACTGTTATGTTATTAATATGATTACTGTATTATTATTATTATTATTATTATTATTATTATTATTATTATTATTAGTCTATTATTATTAGCCTACTATTGATGAAAAATAATGTCACTCACCAAATAAGCTGTTATGCTCTGAGTTTCAGTGATTGTTTCAGTGTGATGAAGCAACCCACATTATGTGTTGAAAATCCCCTCCTTTCTGTTCTTTTTATTTTTTTCCCTTGACAGCAACAAGGCCAACAGAGAAGTTTATTTTGCACCACATTACCACTTAACCATTTATGTTGCCCATACCAGGATGCAATAGAAACTCGCGTTTTAAGATTTTCTGTCAGAAAAATTGTCAGCGATGTCGTAGGTATCTCGGTAGACTCTCTTTATTTAAAACTTCCTTTCTTTCAATAATTTTTCTTCTTGAAAAAAGGACACTTTAACAATGAATTAACTACACCAGCATTATTTCTCGCATTTGTTTCTGTTTATATTTTCCCGAAATACATAACAACATTGGCCCAGACTCACTACTGTACTACGAAGTACAATAGGCTAGTACAACACCCTCGCTTAAGTCATAAACTGACACATAAGGGGAGGGAATAGTGTGGGTCTCTGCCTGCCAAAGAGCTGGAATGTTTGTTATTTATGACCAGGGAACGGATTTATATGGACTAAAAATATATGAAATATGTAAATATATATGTAGTTATTTTTACCAAAATATGGAATTAAATATGGATTTTTACCAAAATATGGAATTAAATATGGACTTAAAATTATAAAAAAATGACTATGTACGTTAAATATTGGTACATTTTAATCAAACTAAACAAAAAATATAATGGACGTACCTTATCTTCCAATGTAGTTTCAACAAAACACAATTTTTATTGTCTGTTACCATAACAATAGGTTACAAACATTTCTTTCAAGTGCTGAAAAGTGAATCTTCTTCTATTGTCTCTGAGGATAGATTTATACTGACTAAAAGAGCGTTCGACGTCACAAGAAGTAACTGGTACATAATTCAATTTCACAATGTCTGCTGGGGATAAGTCCAAGTTAATCTTCACTGTTGATTCACCACTCATCACAGCAACAACCTTTTGTAGTTCTTCATATCCAGGGTTTTTTGAAAGTACAGTGTCCACCTTAGCTCTTACTGCATCTGCAACTTTACCTCTACCACGATTCAGTTGTTCCACAGTACTATTTATAATTTCAAAACTTTCAGATAGTGAAAGGTGCCTATTTTGGAGACTTTTGAGCGTTTTTATGATGCATGAAAATGTATGCTGAATGTGAGCTAAGTCATTCTTCACACTTATGTCACAGGTAACTGTTTTCGCAGTATCAATTGAGACTGCATCTTCAGAGTCCAATGCAAGGAGAACATTGTTAATAGAGTCTATATGTTCGGCATAATATTCAACTGCTTCTAGCCATGTACCCCATCTAGTTAAAATTGGCTTTGGTGGCAATGGAATTTCAGGGTACATTTCTTTCAACACGTTAACTCTACTGGGAGCTTTGAGAAATACTTTTTTCACTGATGAAATCAACAAATCTACTTTAGGGAAATTGTCTCTGACCACTTCTGCCACACGATGAAATGCATGCGCCACACAAGTAAAATGAGTCAATTTAGGATATACAACAGATAATGCTTGTCCAGCTTTGACCATATAAGGGGCAGCATCGCTAATAAAGAATAACACATTATCGTACATAATACCCTTTGGCCACAGGATACCCATAGCTTCGTTGAACAGTTTAACTATAGTTTTGTTATTGCACTTTTCTAGAACATCACAATGTAAAAGAATTCGTTCAGAATATTGTTCACTTAACAAACCGATAACTACATTACCAACAAGTCTACCTTCTTTGTCGGGAGTCTCATCAATGGAAACCCAAATTGAACTATCTTTAATTTCATCTCTTATCTTCTGTATTGTCTCATCGTAGATGGATGGAGCATACGTCTTCCTAAGTGTTGACTCATCCGGGATTGTATGTTGAGTATATTTTTCAAGGAATTCCCTGAAGACCTTATTCTTTAGTTTGTAGAGAGGAATATCAGCAGAGATGAGAGAACGGCACAGGTCGATGTTAAACTCAGATCTTACATTCGATGTTGTTGGTTGTGTTAAAAACAATTGTCTCTGCTTGGAATTTAGTTGTTTGTTGGCCTGATGTTTACTAGTTGTAATGTGTTGTTGCACCAGGAACTTTTGTGTAGATGATACTGCACACTGACACAAATTACAAAATAATATTTTATTGTCAGTTGATAAACCATCTTCTTTAAATTCTGAAATGTAACTTGTTAGTTTTGATTTTAAATTGACTGAATGACGTACTTTTGGCATATTTACCGTCTTTATAGTATGATTTACAAAACTGAACCTATGTGTACTCTGACTGGCATTTAACTGTTGAGCTGCACAACTGAAGTCTGTTAAAAATTTTAAATTAAATTAATACAGTTTTGTAACTTACTTTCCCATTGTTGATAGGACTGCTAATTTTCAAATAACTCTGATGTTAAAGGGATTACTGAACATGTGTTTAAATCTCTATTGTTGAAATGTATTTTTAAAAGTTAATGGAATTTTGTTTTGTTTTATTGTTAAACCTAATATAATATGGACTGTTTTATATGAAATATGGAAAATATATGGAAATTAACGAAAATATGTACTAAACTCTAAAATATGGAAAAATATGGAAAATAAAAGTAGGATTTTTCAACCCTACACATTGTGAAACATAAAGATAATGCAAAATATAAATTATATTAGCTTTATAAGTAAATATGTATTTACATATAAATCCTTTCCCTGTTTATGACCTATTTAGAAGACAAGTCACCATTGCTATTCCCACCCCACTCTACCCTTGAGGCCGGCCCATGGATGGGAGGAGTGAAACCTGACCAGGCCAGACGAATTGTGCCTCGGCCACAACGTTTTAAGCGCAAGCTCAAACCCCGCGAAAATACAGGAAATTCAGAAGACAGACCCGGCACGAACGATTCTGGCCACAGGACCAAATTTTACTGCAAAACAGGTCTATATACATCACAAGCCAAACCCGACACGAGCGATTCTGGCCTCAGGAGTAAATTTTACTGCAAAACAGGTCTATATACATCACAAAGTTTTAAAATGCTTCTACAGCGATGCTTCATTCAAATAACTAATACATTATATAAAAACACAAAATTTGATTTCAGTTAAGCCAAGTGACTGAGGCCCGGCCTCACTTGTCTCAGTCAATCAGCCGCCACTGGTATTAGGAAAAGGAAATGAGAAGGTGACAGGATTCCATGCTGACAAATGTGAACGTGAAAAGAAATAATTGTGCTTTTGGAAGTTATTTATTCATACAGAAACAATAGTTTTTTATAAACATTCAAAATGTGTGTCCCATCATATTCAAACAATAGAACTCTTGAATAATTTCAAGGGAAAAATTGTTCCGGGGCCGGGTATCGATCCCGGGACCTCTGGTTGAACGTACCAGCGCTCTGCCAACTGAGCTACCCGGGAACTTTCAGACTAGATTTGCATAACATATACGTCACTGTGTACATTAACAGAAAACCACAATTCCAAGTCACAGAGAGTTTGTGTGAACTCGATGTGGGTCTCTGGCGTTTCGTCAGCCCACGCGAGTTGTGTGGATATAAAGGGAAAAGTTGAGACGGTGTCGGGTGGAGTTCCCGGGTAGCTCAGTTGGCAGAGCGCTGGTACGTTCAACCAGAGGTCCCGGGATCGATACCGGGCCCCGGAACAATTTTTCCCTTGAAATTATTCAAATCTGCTTTACAGGAAGCTTTACCTGAAAGACTAGATTTGCATAATAGAACTCTTCTTGCATGTATTGAAGAAAGTTATTTTTAAACACAGCGTTAAACATTATGGTGTGGATACAGAAGTCGAGGAAAGATATAAAAATGTGCCTCAAATTACGAGGGCGAGTCAAAAAGTAACCTTAATTTAATTTATTGGTCTGACCCAATATTTTGGGTTTGCCCTGCGACACAGAATAGCTCACAATAAAAATTTAAAATGAAAAATTATATAAACAGGTTTCAGACAAAAGTGATTACGACATAAAAAAATAGGACCAAATATAATTTAAATTTAATGTACGCCATAAAGATGCTGACGAAATATCGCTACAGAAAATTTTATTATGGTGGTGACGATGGCATCTTGAAGATCTCTCGTCAGCTTGTATTTTTCCCTCTTGTTTTATTAATTGAATATGTACAATAAGACTACAAACACTTCATCACTTTTCAACATGGTCCTCAGTAAGTTCAATGCAAGTGCTCCTGTTATACTATGTTAAAAGTGATGAAGTGTTTGTAGTTTAACTGTCTTACTAATAAAAACTCTATATACAGACGTTAAACTGTCTTATACAACAGTATAACTGTTACACAGCTGCGTCATAGTTTCGTCATTACTTCATTATGAAAGGTAATAGAATATCTTAGGTTCTCTATTACATCCGGTAGAGCGCTCTAGTGTGCCCTGTTAAGTATCGATAGTACCACTGGCTCTGATCGATTACCACACTATATTTTGGTCAAGGAGTGCAAGCTACAGCAATATTATTCTAATTATTCTGTGCTCTTTGGTTTGTTCGTCTGTGGTTGCAAGGCAGTCATAAAATGACAGTCGATACGAACAGCTGTTAGAGGGGCGGCCATTTTTTCTCTATATACAACGCTTAAACAAGGGGTTTCGTGTATATAACAACTGCAAAGCAATTCCCATTGTATAGTTACAGACTGTTTATACATCCATCGCTTATGCATGGTTTATCAGTAATATTTTCTGTCTCAACTCTGCATAAGTCTCGTATAAAAACTATACACGGTTTATTAGTAAGACCGTTATTGTATATATTCAATTAATGAAACAATTATTAAGGTTACTTTTTGACTCTCTCTCGTAGTTCATGTTTTCGGTGGTGAGTGAAGGGAAACAGCGTAAGTAGAAAAAAAGTATGCTGCATTTTAGTAAAATTAATTATAACATAAAATAACTTCATTTCCTGATTTCATATATCTCTTCAGGTTTAGTTATATTTGAATCCGTTCCAGCTTCAGTCCTAGAGTTATTTTTTTATATGTAGCCAAGATGGATTATTATTATTATTATTATTATTATTATTATTATTATTATTATTATTATTATTATTTTGAAGCAAGTAAGGAGATACGTTTGGAAGTAAATCCCGAAAAAAAAAAACGAAGTATATGATTATGTCTCGTGACCAGAACATAGTACAAAATAGAAATATAAAAATTGAACATTTATCTTTTGAAAAGATGAAAAAATGTAAGTACCTTGCAGCAACAAATATAAATTGCACTCGAGAGGAAATTAAACGCAGAATAAATATGGGAAATGCCTGCTATTATTCGGGTGAGAATTTTTTTCATCTACTTTGCTTTCAAAAAACTGCGAGTTAGAATTTATAAAACAGTTATATTACCGGTTGTTTTGTATGGCTGTGAAACTTGGACTCCCACTTTTAGAGAGGAACAGAGGCTAAGGGTGTTTGAGAATAAGATGCTTAGGAAAATATTTGGGACTAAGAGGGATGGAGTTACAGGATAATGCAGAAAGTTACACAACACAGAACTGCTCGCATTGTGTTTTTCAACTAACATAATTAGGAACATTAAATCCAGACGTTTGAGATGGGCAGGGCATGTAGCACGTATGGACGAATCCAGAAATGCGTATAGAATGTTAGTTGGGAGGCCGGAGGGAAAGAGACCTTTGGGGAGGTCGAGGCGTAGATGGGATGATAATATTAAAATAGATTTGAGGAAGATGGGATATGATGATAGAGACTGGATTAATCTTGCACAGGATAGGGACCGATGGCGGGCTTATGTGAGGGCGGCAATGAACCTGCAGATTCCTTAAAAGCCATTTGTAATTAAGTTAGTAATATACTGTTATGTATGTATGTATGTATGTATGTATTTTATAGTATTTGGGGTCGATATCAGGGACGAATTCCAGACCAAAATGTAATGAAAAAATATGGATATAAAATTACTGTTTAAATCGCATTAATTCCGAGTTAACTGTTATTTTATGATTGAGCAACATAATGCTTACCTTAAAGGAAATGCTCAGAATGTATTCTTTGCTCCTCGATAGAAGTCTTGCAGAGCCTTATCATAGACACCTAAGCCGTCAAAGAAATTCATGTGTCCTGTCTTGTTCAATTTATTATCCTCTTATTGATGTTGAATAAAGGATGGATTTAAGATGGCACAAGTTAAAACAAGTTGATTCAAGTCCGGAGACCGTGTAGGCCAGACAGTTGATCTTCCACGACCTCTCCATCCGCGTATGCGGGAATAGTTTATTCAAAAGTTTGCTGACATTGCGAATAAATGAGACTAAGCACAGTCTCGCATAAACAACATGAGACGAGTTACACCATCTCGTTAAGAGTTTCTCTTAAACGTTAATATAGGATTCGCCTGTCCATGTCCTTATCAGCACAACAGATTCATATTATCGCCAACTATGCCTGTCCATATCTTAACACTGATTAGTTGTTGGTGCCTTAATTCAGTAATACAGGGTGATCCGTTTGGGTATGGATAAAATAAAACATTTACTATTGAACTTCATTTGTTGAAACTTTGTGCATACAACACTGAAAGATGGAAGATTCCTCAGAGCTCAACATGACCTCCATTGCGCACCCTGCACAACTCATAACGGTGATGCAATTCAGCCCATGTCCATTGTAACATAAGAGGGGTGATTTGTTGAAAAGCTTCAGTAACTTTTACTTATCAATGTTCCTGGGTTTCTGTGAATAGACAATATCTTTAACAAAACCCTATACGAAGAAGTCAGGAGGGGTTAGATCTGGGGAGTTTGGAGACCAAGCCAAGAGATGTTTCTCGTACTGGGTTTCGCCTGCGACCTCCTGCATGTTTTTTTAACACAGAACCTGTTTCTACAAATGTTCGATACCACAACATTATGGAATCATATTTAGTTATATTACGCACACCAGGCTCACGTCAAAATTCCTTTCGAACTCTTTTAACATTCTCAAATTTAGCATACCAAAGAACACATTGTGCCCGCTGTTGACTTGTAGTAGCCATTTTAATCATCTACGATTTTAATTTGTCCTTTCAGATTATGCATTGTTGATTATCATATAATGGAAACTCCCATCCTTTAATCATAATATAACCAGCAAGAAATTTTTCCTACTATCATAATATCTTTATAATAATAAAATAATATTATCCATACCCAAACGGATCAGACTGTATTATTGAGGTTTTCTTCAACCATGTGATGAGTGTCATGGAAACTGTGCACACTAGTTCCTGTGAATCTGTTGACAATACAGCACGAAAAAGTTTCTCTTGCAGGATATTATCGAGGCATAAGGAGTATATTTTGAGGATTTTCTTTAACACTTAAACACTAGGATGGGTGAAAATTCACCCATTGGTATTTTGTGACGGTTGCCACTAGATAGCAGCATTCCACACAGAATTGTGCTTTCAGGTATTTTCAAGAAGTTCAGTGCTGGAGTCAGTATCCGTGAAGAAAGGGATGTTTCGTGCTGCAGTGTTGGCTGTGTTTGGTGTTGATGGGTGAATTTTCACCCATCCTAGTAATAGTGTATTTTTTATTACTAATTTTTCCTAATATTTGTAAACTTAGTGAGTGGAAATGGCTCATTGTAATAACCAAGTACTGACTGATTTCCGAATTTGTAAGACGTTGGAAGAAGAGTTTAATTTAGAGAATGTAAACGTGTGAGAGGAGGAACAGCCACAATTTGTAGAATTTGTAGACGATCATGTGAAAGATGATGACGGCACTTAGCATCTTAATTGGTTGAACATAAAGTTCTTCGTGCACTTCAAACCTGGGCAGTAAATATGCTGTTTATTGTGTAAAGTGTCATTCCTTCGTATGTATTACAATGAACATGGAGCTACTGTGCAAAAATTGCAAGTGAAATTGTGTACGGCACTTAGCACCATTATTGTGTAAGATTTAAATTTTTTTCATAGGTAGGTACTGATTATTGTTTTTAAAGAAGAGCAACTGTAATTACATAAAACCAAATTCAAACAATTTTTAACATTTAATGAGCAACTTAACATCGTGAAAAGTGTAATAATTTATGTCTATAATAAAAATAAATTTAGATAGTAAAATTTCATTATTTTACCACGACTATTACACTCTTACTACGTCATACTACTTTTGACCAATAAAACGGTACGAAAGGACGTATTTCAACCAATCATGGCTGCTTATCGCACAATTTTATCGCGTCCCTAGCATTTGTTTAATTTTATCGCGTCCCTAGCATTTGTTTAATTTTATCGCGTCCCTAGCATTTGTTTAATTTTATCGCGTCCCTAGCATTTGTTTAATTTTATCGCTACCCTAGCATCTGTTATTTTTATCGCGTCTCTAGCATTTATTTCTTTGTTTGCCAACATTTGAAACTGCGCTGGTCTGGACGTCAAAAAAAAAAATATATATATATATAATTACAAACCACTCCAGTCGATGCACAGCAGTTTCAAATATGACTCGCATTGGCATTCAAGAACAAGAATTAATAAAAATCACTGATCATACCTATGCATCTTCTGAAATCCGATTTACAAATAAATGAAGAGCACCATTAGGAAATCCTGAATAAGTTGAATACACCATGTAGGCCTAAATCAACGAGTTCCACTTCTGTTACGCACACGTCCAATATAACATCAATTGAACCACCAACCACATTCGAATTTGAAAATTATACATTCAATAATTATTCCTTTTAAAATTATTCATGTTTATTTTTTATGTCATCGTCGTTAATTAAAACTTTTCTAACACTTGTGTATATTAGGTTATGTTATAGCTTCTGCTATATGATATTATGGATAGTCACGTATCAGAGATTGTTTAATATTAAGATTTATTGAAAATCATCTGTCAAGTGACGTTGACTACTGGGATTCGGATAATTGAAGTGGAATGTTGCATTTTAATAAAAATGAAACTGAATCAACAAAGCCTTCTTGACTAGTAACATTGCCATCGTGTATAATAGATCGAGAACTTCTCGACGAGAAGCCATTGCTCACTACTGCCATCTAGCATGCATCTAGCGTAATATTTGTACAATAATACATTTGTACAATAATACATTTGAAGACAGTTGTATTTTCGTAAGTCAATATTTTATTGTATTGGAGTAGTTCGTTACTTCTAATCTTTATATACTTTCTTCTAATCGTGTAGTAGTCAATTAAATCCCACTCGAGTTTTGATTTTCTCTAGATAAATCTGCTCGTGTTTCACTCGCAGATTTATCGATAAAATCAAAATGTCTAGTGAGATTACTGTTGAAAAATATTTGTAGAGTATAAAACTTTTTCTAACATGCCTACAAATGTTTATAGAAGTTTTGAAGTTCGTGTACACAAAAAAATTAAAAGTAAAACAGTACGGGTGAAAATTCACCCATCCTAGTAATAGTAGGCATTACAAACATCCTAGTTCTCAAGGGTTAAATAATAGAAGTATATTTTTGCTGTAATAAAAAAGCAACTATAACTAAGAATCAATCTATTTTGAGCACAGATTTGTGTGAGTCTATTATAGCTATTTTTAGATGTCGAGTTCATTTCTTAATTGGGTCCCACATGCTGTAAAATACCTGCATGCGCGCATATTTATATTTCTTTATTTATAACTTCTTTTGAAAACTAGTTTTTGCTTATTCGCTAATAAATAATTAGTTGTAAGTAGCATAATTTTCTCAAGCAAGTGTATGAGCATATAGGCTCTGTGCTCTTGTATTAAAACTGTTGGCTAAAAAACGAGAAATGTGTTCACAAAGAAAAATATGATTACACCTGTACGTCCGTTCCGACATCTTGAAAAAACGAGTAAAAATTGTTCCACCTGCTTCTTCGCCCTCACGTGGTTTCTGTACAGCTGCTTTGCTCAATTGTTTTCACATTCACCGTCCTTTCCACTCCCATTCCATAAATAATAAGAGGTCACGTCTGTAATTACAGCCATGGTTCTCAGGAATTTGACGTATCGCATTTAAAACAGGGAATCAGTTTTTACTTAATGAACTTGGACAGAAGATGTCGAATTAGCGACAGATTACGGTCTAGAACAGACCGGGTTTAAGACGAGGTGAACGCGGGATTTTTTATTTGGTATTATTTCCAGGAGAGATTCGGCGTCCACTCAGCTTGCTATAAATCGTAGTATTAAAACGATACGAAAGGATATGTTTTAATCAATCATGGCTGTTTATCGCTACAATTTTATCATTTTCCTTGTCATTTTATCATTTCCATTTGTTCCTTCGTTTGGTAGCATTTCAAACTGCAAATGGTTTGCGGTCGTCATTTGTTTCCCGCAAAGATAGTCAACTGAAAATGGCGGCTCCGTTCAAACGTTTTGGTGAAGCTAACATTAGTGAAACAGAATTTTAGTAAATCAATTAATACCATTTTCATTAACATCACATGGCCTTGAGCAACTAAAAATGAATAATAACAGAAGTATAACAATACATGATTGTAACCTACCTACTTGCTCATGTAACGCTTTGAGTATATCCTCACAAGTTAAATATTTAGGCATTATTATTGACCAACATTTAAAATGGGACAAGCATATCTCCTTCCTGTGTAACAGATTGCGTAAAACAATCCACAAATTTTCCATTCTACGCTCTTATTTACCTGTTTATGTTCTGCGTACTGTGTACTTAGCTCTGTTTCAATCAACAATTCAGTATGGTATTTTAGGTTGGGGAGGAATGGCAAAATCGACTCTCCTTCCTTTAAATTTGCTCCAAAAAAGAATTATCAAAATTTGTCTATTTAAACATTTTGATTAGCCAACAAAATTAATTTTTTAGGAATTTGGTGTATCAAATCTAAAACAAATTTATAAACAAACATTGCTGATTTACTTCCATAAAAACCACAATAAATTTACATTTGATCCTCATGAATACCATACCAGACAAAATTACAGTTTCTTTCTAAATACTCTGAAATGCCACACAACTGCCGGATTAAAACACAGCAGAAGTTTTGGACCCAAAATATATAATGAATTAATTAGAGCTAAGCACACTTAACTCACATAAATTTAAGAAACAAATCAGATTAATTATTTAATTGTTTAAGCAAATTGAGTTAAAAATTGATACTCTAATATTTATGTACGTTTGTATTTTCTATTTGTATGTAGACCCTATTATTACACGCTGTATTATTTTACCATTTATTAATGTGATTGTGCTCAATGAACTCTCTTAATTTTGTGATATATTTTGTATAACTGATCTGAACTGCGCCCGAGCACGAGCTTCTGCTCTTTCGGGCTGCAATGCCTAATGTAGCTCAAGTGTAAAGTATTAAATGAATAAATAAATAAATAAATAAATAAATAAGTAAATAAAACCTATTTTATTGTATTACAGTACTTTATTTCTTTTAATCTTTATATACTTTCTTCTGTTTTTATGACGTCTCTGGTATTTGTTTCTTTGTTTGTCAACATTTCAAACTGCAAATTCTTTACGGTACTATAAAACATGCTTTGGAACAAATTGTCATTTGTTTCTCGGATAGACAGTCAACTGAAAATGGCGGCTCCGTTCAAACGTTTCGATGAAGCTGACATTAATGAAATATAATTTTAGTAAGTCAATTAATACCTATTTTATTGTATTAGAGTAGGCCTACTTTATTTCTTGTAATCTTTATATACTTTCTTCTGTTTTTATCACGTCCCTGGTATTTGTTTCTTTGTTTGCCAACATTTAAAAACTGCAAAACATGCTTCGTGATAGTCATTTGTTTACATCATAGATTGTTAATTGAAAATGGCGGCTCCTTTCAAACGTTTTGGTGAAACTAACTTAGTGAAATAGAATTTTAGTAAGTCAGTTAATAATACTATTTTATTGTATTAGAGTACTTTATTTCTTGTAATCTTTATAAACTTTCTTCTGTTTTTATCACGTCCCTGGTATTTGTTTCTTTGTTTGCCAACATTTAAAACGGCAAAACATGCTTTGTGATCGTCATTTGTTTACATCATAGATTGTTAATTGAAAATGGCGCCTCCTTTCAAACGTTTTGGTGAAGCTAACTTAGTGAAATAGAATTTTAGTAAGTCAATTAATAATACTATTTTATTGTATTAGAGTAGGCCTACTTTATTTCTTGTAATCTTTATATACTTTCTTCTGTTTTTATCACGTCCCTGGTATTTGTTTCTTTGTTTGCCAACATCTAAAACTGCAAAACATGCTTTGTGATCGTCATTTGTTTACATCATAGATTGTTAATTGAAAATGGCGGCTCCTTTCAAACGTTTTGGTGAAGCTAACTTAGTGAAATAGAATTTTAGTAAGTCAATTAATAATACTATTTTATTGTATTAGAGTAGGCCTACTTTATTTCTTGTAATCTTTATATACTTTCTTCTGTTTTTATCACGTCCCTGGTATTTGTTTCTTTGTTTGCCAACATTTAAAACTGCAAAACATGCTTCGTGATCGTCATTTGTTTACATCATAGATTGTTAATTGAAAATGGCGGCTCCTTTCAAACGTTTTGGTGAAGCTAACTTTGCGAAATAGAATTTTAGTAAGTCAGTTAATAATACTATTTTATTGTATTAGAGTACTTTATTTTTTGTAATCTTTATAAACTTTCTTCTGTTTTTATCACGTCTCTGGTATTTGTTTCTTTGTTTGCCAACATTTAAAAACTGCAAAACATGCTTCGTGATCGTCATTTGTTTACATCATAGATTGTTAATTGAAAATGGCGGCTCCTTTCAAACGTTTTGGTGAAGCTGACATTGATGAAATATAATTTTAGTAAGTCAATTAATACCCATTTTATTGTATTAGAGTAGGCCTACTTTATTTCTTGTAATCTATATATACTTTCTTCTGTTTTTATCACGTCCCTGGTATTTGTTTCTTTGTTTGCCAACATTTCAAACTGCAAATTCTTTACAGTACTATAAAACATGCTTTGCAATCGTCATTTGTTTACAGCAGCGTTTCTCAAACTATGGTCCGCGGACCACCTGTGGTCCTCGAGGTCTGCCCTTGTGATCCTTCAAAAAAAGACAGACGAAAAAATAAAATTCAAATGAATTGCGTATCACACTATAGCCGAAAATCTCAGAGTTTGTAAATGACACATGGCAATCGCCTTTCACTTTTTCTCCCAGTACTAATATTTTATGAAATTTATTTACCCTACCCGTCTATCGACTTCCCACTCTACTCTCAGCAACAAAAGAGGGATTTAAAGCACTATGAGCGTGGTGTTTCTCGCCATCTTTTCCCTGCACATCTGGCGCCGTGCCTGTAACCCAGCTAGAAACCGTCCGAATTCATAACTGGATCAAAGTATCGAACCTTTTCATGTATATATGACTTTCTCAATAGTTTTACCGACACCCAGTCTGCACATTGAAATGGTCACGTGCTGTACGTCATACACCAATAATAGAACATGTAGGCTAAGATTGCATCTTTACTTGTTGAAAATCGGGCATGTTTCTGCATAATTTTTTTTTTATTTCTGTTTTTCCAGATGACGATATAAGAAATTTTCTTCTATTAATATTAACTTAATTAGTTGATGTTAATATAAAATTAATTGAATTAAATTATTTTAATTAATTATTTCTACATTAAAATATAAGTATCCTGGTATTAAAATATGCTACATAATTGATAAATTGGCTTTCAAAGGGAACAAGAGTAAGGTGGTCCGCGGAACTGTTCTGTGGTCCCCGCTTCAGAAAAGTTTGAGAAACGCTGGTTTACAGCATAGATTTTTAATTCAAAATGGCGGCTCCGTTCAAACGTTTTGGTGAAGCTAACATTAGTGAAATAGAATTTTAGTAGTAAGTCAATATTTCGTTGTATTAGAGTAATTTATTTCTTCTAATCGTGTAACAGTCAATTAAATCCCACTCGAGTTTTGATTTTTTTTATAGATAAATCAAAACCTCTAGTGATTAGTGTTGATAAAATAATAGTAGTGATCACTTGAAGAATGAATTTAATACTTTTAGAGTACATGAATAAACTCGCAGCATAGCAACATGTTGCCAGCAACTTCCAAGTTGGTTATCGTGCAAAGGCGACAAAATATATTACTACCAAAAATATTCACTTAATTTTCATTACTAGTTCAACAAAGTTGTTATTGTAATTTTTATTATGAATATATGTCGGTAATAAATGCCAACATAATAGGGTAGCGTAATTATGTTAGAACTGTTACAGAATTCGTTAATTTCCAAGCGCTTGTTAACTCCGCATTTTTATACGTTATACTTTGTCACTTGCAGTGTCTGCAGAACTTTAAAAACGGTTCGGTAAAAGAATTAAGAGCGAGTTAAGTACTTCTTTCGTGTATTATTAGTAGGTTTCCCGCATTTGGATTGTTTGATGAATTGGCGTCTTCCTGCGATGTCTGGAAGCTAATCACATCGCCCGCATTCTCTACCCTTATAGTGGTACGCTAGACAGAGGTCTGCCTTAGAAAGCGAAAAAACTGTAAGTTTGATTCCTAATCCTTCTCACTCGTATCAATGTACAGTTAGTAATAAGTGTTGTTCAATCCGTCTTGTACAGGGACATCATTTTATTTTTACTTCAATTTTTATTGTACCTGAGTTTTTTAATGTACTTCACTCCCACCCCTTCTACTAATGAAGTTCAACCGTCCTCCACACAGAACCAAGACTGCATATACAGTCATAGTAGCCTTACGGTCATAGTAAACAGTACGTTCCAAAAATATGTTCGCGTTTTCCAGTGACGAAAGAGCTTTCAATATTCAATAATTTTCACACAGGTACTGTCGTCCGTTTGCCTACGTCGTATCCCCGTTTCCCCCACCAGCTTTTATTCGCCAGCTAGTGGCTGGGCTGTCTTAGCTCTTTTCTGAGAACATTAATTTTTGTAGGAATTGGACGTCTACGTAATATTATACAACTGTTTAAAATAACTTAAATAAAAGGCCATCGTTAAGTAATTAACTGTCACGTGATTTCCTTCTTTTCCACGACCCTACGACATAACCACTTGGACGGACAGTAGATAGTATGTCTGAGTGATTTTATCTTTTCGGATCAGGCAGAAGTAAAGATTGAATTTACAGTAGGTACTTAAGGTGTCCTTTTATAGAGTAGGTACGGAATTATTTCAACATGAGTTACTAGTACGAAGAACGAAACTAGTAATTGGGATTAGGTACAATAGTCTATAGTGCGATAATATGCACATTAGAACTGAAGCCTGTATCGAAATGAACGGCCACTATTTTAAAAAATTTGTTTAAATATCCATATTATGATTATTTTTCCATTTAACTTCATTCTCTATATTGTACGCTAATGTGCTGTAGAAAGTATAATATACACTGCATAATGAATACGTCCACATGGACAGCTCAGTTCGTGAGTAAAAACACTCAATGTTAATACTGTACTGTATTTTGATTAAACAAAAACCTAATGAAAATGATCAAACTCAAAAGCGCAATATTTTCTAGTTTACTTAAATCGATGAACTACTTTTCTTCCTTGCTATACCTAGTAAAGTGATTTGTTTGTATATTACGCCAGTATCATCGAACTCCAGTCGTGGAAGGGGGTATCAAACGGCGTTGATCCAGAGGTATAGGCAAGTTAATATTAAAAATGTTAGTAAAACTAAAATGATGTTCCTGTATATTCATCCAGCATTTCCCTTATCTTCATTCCTCTATCGTATGTACAATAGTGGCAAAAATAACCGGACCGACCCTTGTAGCTGATTTCAGAGTCACAGATTGAAATTTTGCTAGTCACAGAACACACCCGTCTTGTAGGCCTACAGGGACATAATTTTATTTTTACTTCAGTTTTTATTGTACCTGAGTTTTTGAATGTACTCCACTCCCACCCCTTCTACTAATGAAATTCTAACTGTCCTCCACACAGAACCAAGGCCACATATAGTAAACAGTACTGAGTTTGTGAGTATAATACGTTCGAGAAATATGTTCGCGTTTTCCAGTGACGAAAGAGCTTTCAATATTGAATCATATTTTCGCACAGGTACTGTCCGTTTGCCTACGTCGCATCCCGATTTCCCCCACCTGCTTCTGCTCGCCCCTCTGTAAAAGCTGGGCTGTCTTAGCTCATATCCCACCTCCCTCAAATCCATTTTAATATTATCCTCCCATCTATGTATCGGGTCAACACCTGTGGAGTAACAGTTATCGCGTCTGATCGCGAAACCAGGTAGCCCGGGTTCGATTCCCGGTGGGGGCAAGTTACCTGGTTGAGGTTTTTCCGGGTTTTCCCTGAACCCAATACGAGCAAATGCTGGGTAACTTCCGGTGCTGGACCCCGGACTCATTTCACCGGCATTATCACCATCTTATTGAGACGCTACATAATCTAAGATGTTGATAAAGCGTCGTAAAATAACCTACTTAAAAAATCTACATCTCGGCCTCCCCGAAGGTCTTTTTCCCTCCGGCCTCCCAACTAACACACTATACGTATTTCTGTATTCGTCCATATGTGCTATATGCCCTCCCCATCTCAAACGTCTGGATTTAATGTTCCAAATTATGTCGGGTGAAGAATACAATGCGTGCAGTTCTGAGTTGTGAAACCTTCTCAATTCTCCTGTAACTTCATCCCTCTTAGCACCAAATATTTTCCTAAGCACATTATTCTTAAACCCCTTAACCTGTGTTCCTCTCTCAAAGTGAGAGTCCAACTTTCACAACCATACAGAACAACCGGTAACATAACAGTTTTTATAAATTCTAACTTTCAGATTTTTTGAGAGCGGACTGGATGATAAAAACTTCTCAACTAAATGAAGAGTCCACTGCAAGAATGATGGATGCCATTTGGAATACATTTTGCAGGAGAAGCAATTGAAAGTTTGAAATGCTTAGCGCTCAAAGCTTAACTGCGATTTTCCGATCATTACTGGACAATGACTATCAGTGTTAATGCCATATAACTCTGTATGTACATTCTATATGTCTTAAGCTATGCATGGACAGTCTTGGTTCATTTTCGACAAGAAAGTGACATCCATCATTCTTGCAGTGGACTCTTCAAATAATAACAGGCATTTTCATATTTATTCTGTGTTTTATTTCCTTCCTAGTATCATTTATATTACTGTTGTTCAAAGAGATTTGAAATTTTCCACCTCTTCAAAGGATAAATTTCCAATTTTTATATTACCATTTCGTAAATATTCTGGTCACGAGACATAATCATATACTTTGTATTTTCGGGATGTACTTCCAAACCTATCTCTTTACTTGCTTCCAGTAAAATTTCCGTGTTTTCCCTAATCGTTTGTGGCTTTTCTCCTAACATATTCACGTCATCCGCATAGACTAGTAGGAGATGTAACCCGTTCAATTCCAAACCCTCTCTGTTATGCTGGACTCTCCTAATGGCATATTCAAGAGCAAAGTTAAAAAAGTAAAGGTGATACCATAACTAGTTCGATTAATTAAAATGTGTCTCAGTGAAACGTATAGCAGAGTTCGTATAGGTCAGTTTCTGTCAGATGCGTTTCCAATTCACTGTGGGCTAAAGCAAGGAGATGCACTATCAGCTTTACTTTTTAACTTTGCTCTGGAGTATGCCATTAGGAAAGCCCAGGATAACAGAGAGGGTTTGGAATTGAACGGGTAACATCAGCTGCTTGTCTATGCGGATGACGTGAATATGTTAGGAGAAAATCCACAAACGATTAGGGAAAACACGGGAATTTTACTGGAAGCAAGTAAAGAGATAGGGTTGGAAGTACATCCCGAAAAGACAAAGTATATGATTATGTCTCGTGACGAGAATATTGTACGAAATGGAAATATAAAAATTGGAAATTTATCTTTTGAAGAGGTGGAGAAGTTAAAATATCTGGGAGCAACAGTAACAAATATACTGTAAATGATACTCGGGAGGAAATTAAACACAGAATAAATATGGGAAATGCGTGTTAATATTCGGTTGAAAAACTTTTATCATCCAGTCTGCTGTCGAAAAATTTGAAAGTTAAAATTTATAAAACAGTTATATTACCGGTTGTTCTTTATGGTTGTGAAACTTGGACTCTCACTTTGAGAGAGAAATATAGGTTAAGGGTGTTTGAGAATAAGGTGCTTAGGAAAATATTTAGGGCTAAGAGGGATGAAGTTACAGGAGAATGGAGAAAGTTACACAAAACAGAACTGCACGCATTGTATTCGTCACCCGACATAATTTGGAACATTAAATCCAGATGTTTTAGATGGGGAGGGCATGTAGCACGTATGGACGAATCCAGAAATACATATGGTGTGTTAGTTTGGAGGCCGGAGGGAAAAAAGAAAACCTTTAGGGAGACCGAGACGTAGGTGGGAGGATAATATTAAAATGGATTTGAGGGAGGTGGAATATGATGATTGAGAATGGATTAATCTTGCTCAGGATAGGGACCAATGGCGGGCTTATGTGAGGGCGGCAATGAACCTCCGGGTTCTTTAAAAGCCAGTAAGTAAGTAAGGTGATACCATATCACATTATTCGTATTATATTTTTCTACACAGAATAATCTACGTATCTTAAAAAAAAAGAAACCTTCTGAACATTGCTCACATTTGGAAGACAATACACAGCAATATCCAATACTGTAATCTACATGCAGTGATTTTTCCGTTTCAGGTATAATATGATGTGTCCCAGGTGGAGGCAGTAATGAGCATGGAGAGCACCTGGACTGTGGCCCTGGCAATGAAGAGAGCGCTTGCCACCACCATCATGATATGGAAGAACAGAATCACTATGTACCGGTAAGTACATGACGTCAGAGTTACACTAAGGGCCGATTGTATAAACCATTTAGTCTTAGATCAGAGGTTAAATTGATCCTCGTTCTAGCTGAACTTTGAATTTTGTGTTGTATAAAGTCTAATCTGAGATTAATTTGTCTTAAACTAAAGTCAACTTTGACTGAAGAAATTTCTCCGATTAAGTTAGATGATCCAAGTTCAGTTATTTCTTTTCTGTTTGAAATATACGAGTGGCAGATTGTGCAAAAAGAATAACCATTATTATTAATATATATGGTAGATACATTTATATATAGGCCTATATATATATATTTTTTTTTTTTCAATTTCTTGCCTTAATATACAAACATTCTTATATTTTATAAGGCTCTATCGTGTTCAGCAGTATCAAATAACATAACATATAGGCCCGATTGTATAAACCATTTAATCTTAGATCAGAGGTTAAATTGATCCTTGTTCTAGCTGAACTTGGAATTTTGTGTTGTAAAAAGTCTAATCTGAGATTAATTTGTCTCAAACTAAAGTCAACTTTGACTGAAGAAATTTCTCCGATTAAGTTAGATGATCCAAGTCAGTTATTTCGTTTCTGTTTGAAATATACGAGTGACAGATTGTGCAAATAAAATATCCATTATTATTAATTTTAATAGATATATTAGGTACATTTATATATATTTCTTTCAATTTCTTGCCTTAATACACAAACATTCTTATATTTTATAAGGCTTTATCGTGTTCAGCAGTATCAAATAACATAACCTATAATTATATTATGTTTATAACAACCATTAATTATTAATGAATATGATAGGTACATTCATAAATGTCTATTAACTGTATTACTAAACGAAAATTGTCGTTTTATAAAGCTTTATTATGTTTAGCAGTATTAAACACCATAACATGATAACAACTTGGAGAACAGTCAACCTTCTTATTGTCCGCCATTATTTACAACGCACAACACAAACCAGTGTCTCCAACAAAGTGTGCGGAAAGTCGCCAAAAAGTAGTTGGAAAGTCGCTAGATTTTTTATTATCAACAAAGAAAGATTAAATTTTGTCACTATGGGGTGCTAAAAAAGTGGCTAAATCCCTATTTAAGCAATATAACAGTTAAAAGAAATTGTCGTCGAAAAAGAGTTAGAGTCGCTAAATCGGCTATACTGAGCAAACCTGTACAACATGGCCCGCGCATCACATACTTCACCTGTTTATGCGATGTTGCCAAGTCCTTTTCACGTGAACTTAGATTGCATTTGAACCAAGGTAATTTGATCGCAGAAAAGTTTTATACAATAGAAGAAGCGTCTGAACTCGGTTTACTTTTCGATCTTCGATCAAAATTGATCTTTAGTCTGGGAGTTTTATACAATTGGGCCTAAGATGAGGAGTCACTTCCATGTTGTATCCCTCCGTTTAATTTTGTCAACTTTGTGACCGGTTGTAGTTATCTCCTTGTCTATGTGCTGAAATATACATCACTGTTAGAATTATTAACTTTGGTTCGTAGTGATTCAGTGAGAATCTTACAAGTTTAGATATAGAGCGGATGGTTATGCCACAGTCTACTATATACAGTCACGAAGCTTGGGATGATTTTTTGCATTTCTCGCGATAGTTGCTAGTCGCTTGGAGCGCTGTGAGTACTAGGAACAATAGACTGTGTCACTGCCATCGTGATCTAATACAGGCCGTAAGGCAGACCATGTGACTCGCTTAACCCGATCACGAAGGGCGGCGTTTCAACCATATAAATTAGTTGAAATGCATAAAGAGTAACATATATTTCTCTAAAATGTAGTGTAATTGCATTAATAAAATTTAAAACAATGATTAGGAGACACTTCAGACATAATTCCTTGCGAGTTAAGGTGTAATATTATTTTTGGTGTGAAAATTACGTTGTTCGTATGTGTAATACCTGCCTTTATTTCGATTAAATATTGCGAAATTCTTTTACATTCATTTATGCACGATTCAATAATTTTCAGTTGCACCGCATGAATATTTAGATATGTTGAAATTATAGGTTATGTTTACTGTACCAGTTGCCCCTTTGTGTCTAATTTTAGTGGTCTCCAATGCCCTGCCATTACATATGTACCGGTATATTATGTCGTATGAAAATTATAGGTTATGTTTACTATATTTAACTTATATGCCTATATTCGCAAGTATACATTGAGGCTGATTTACTGTATTGATCTACTTCCTAAGAGACGAAGTAACACAATCGTACGTACACTAATTTCATAGGAGTGGTATGGTAAATTTTCTCTCTACAATTAAGGAAGGTAGATGTGCTAAATTAAAATCACAATGTAAATTCTTTTTTATTAAACCTCAAAATAGCTTCAATTCTTAAATTAAAATGTTGATGCGAACATTATGTTAACATGTAAAATTCTCTTCACATTAAAATAACACAGTCTTGTAATTATTTCTGCAACATATTATGCAGCAAGAAGTACACGAAACTTATGGACACATTACACTAAATAAAACTTAGCAATGATACGCAATAAAGTTATAATATCATATTTCATTGAGCTCCATACACTGAAATAGAAAACTCGAACATACATTACGGCCTGGTCTAAATCTAAAAGGCATTGACTGTGCCGTATTTCGCATTGTTGTGAAAAGTTGTGTAAACTGTGAAATTTTCGTTATCGGCTGTAATAACTGTAAATGGCTAAAATACAATAATTTGCATAATAATATGGGACAAGGAGACGTTTGTTGCACTATAAATTGTAAGAAAAAGAGGTCAGAGTTATCCTTCTTCCGAAAGATCCAGGAAGGTGAGTTTATAAAATATAATATATACTTTATGAAAAAAATATATAAACCTTATGTATTTCATATTTCAATAGTGGAAGGAAGGTGTTAATTTTTTCAAAAGAATACGATATCGAAAGTACAATACATTTTATCGTCTGCTGGGGAAAGGGTCTGTGATGATGCGATAGTAGCGATCCTGGTGGTTAGCAACTATCTATGGATGCGTATTTCAACTGTATATGTATGGATATTTAGGAAGTATGGAGCTTCGTGACTGTATATACTAGACTGTGGTTATGCACTGAACAGAGTTTATTTTTCTGGAGCGGTAAGGATTTATCGACTTAGATGCGTTATAGGTCCGCCAGCCTATTTAATAATGTCGATTCATATTCTCATCTGGAAATATTATATTATCGATTTTTTATTCTAATATAGCCAGTTTATTAATTTTTTTTATTTCAATAATACATAATGCAACTGCCTTCCCAGAACTTACTGATTATTCATTACGGTTTTTTACGCAAATATTTTCCTTTGGAAGTTAGGAATTAAATTTTAATTATTTTCTTATACAGGTTTAGTTAAAAGTCCCGCACCACCTAAATAACTTTTGAAGCATGTGGTTCAATGTCATGAAACTTGGTACGTGGGGATAACCATATACTAAGAACTCAATAATGGTATTATCGAGTTTTTTCTGCTTCCGGTTTAACCGGAAGTAACTCCAACTCTCTTATTTTAAATGGAACACCGAATATATTTTTTTTATTTTTGAATAAAGCTCATTAAGAGCTTTTCAAAAATTACCGACACTTGATACTTCTGTACAAATTCAGTGTTGCTAAGTCAAGAAAACAGAAAAGTATATCGAATATTAAAATAATAAATGCACCACCTAAATAACTTTTGAAGCATACGGTTCAGTGACATGAAACTTGGTATGTGGAGATAACCATATACTAATAACTCAATAATGGTATTGCCGAGTTTTTTCTACTTCCGGTTTAACCGGAAGTAACTCCAACTCTCTTATTTTAAATGGAACACCCAATATATATTTTTATTTTTGAATAAAGCTCATTAAGAGCTTTTCAAAAAGTACCCACACTTGATACTTCTGTACAAATTCAGTGCTGCTAAATAAAAATGGAAGTGGTGCAAGATATTCCTAAAGCCTGGTTAAATCATTCCTTAAATAGTTTCTATGATCGAGTGACACATTGTAAAACGCTGACGGCTACCAATTTGAACACATAATTTAGAAGGTTAGCTAGCTTTGTTCTGTTTTTGTTAAGGAAGGAGTATTTTTATTATTTTAATATTCGATACACTTTTCTGTTTTCTTGACTTAGCAACACTGAATTTGTACAGAAGTATTGAGTGTGGGTACTTTTTGAAAAGCTCTTAATGAGCACTATTCAAAAATAGAAATATATATTGGGTGTTCCATTTAAAATAAAAGAGTTGGAGTTACTTCTGGTTAAACCGGAAGTAGAAAAAACTCGGTAATACCATTATTGAGTCATTACCATATGGTTATCCTCACCTACGAAGTTTCATGTCACTGAACCGTATGCTTCAAAAGTTATTTAGGTGGTGCGGGACTTTTAACTAACCCTGTATATTTATTTCAATGATAAGTATTGCGTTAGCCTACTCTAACTTATTTAGTTAGCTTTCATTATGTAATTAAGAAACTTTGCATTATAAATAATACCTCATTACTAAGCATTTTTAACAAAAATCAATTCTCTCAGGGCAAATATGAATAACGTGTTTGGTTTGTTTTTATTATGTTTATCTATTAATTGTTGAAAATAAATAATAATGCATTTTTATATTTATTTTATGCTGATTATAAAGGTTTTCGTCAACATAACAGTTAAGTGGTTGGGGGAGGGAATCAAAAGCTCTCAGTTAATACTTTTTATTTTCTAGTTTATTTTATCACATAGTTAGCGAGAGCTCTGCAATTCCAAAAATGGTTTGCTAATCGTACAAGTGGAACAGGTTGGGGGCAAAGCCCCCCAATTATACTTTTATTTTTGTATCGAGTTTCCATAATTATAATTAGCTAGAGGCTTACAATTTCAAAAATAGTTTCCAAATAAAGCAAACAGAGGGGTTGGGGGCGAAGCCCCCTATTAATACTTTTATTTTTCTATCGCATTTTTACATAGATGCTTACAATACCAAAAATACTTTCCTAACTATACCAGTACAAATAGAGGGGTTGGGGGTGAAGCCCCCTATTAATACTTTTATTTTTCTATCGCATTTTTACATAGATGCTTACAATACCAAAAATACTTTCCTAACTATACAAATAGAGGGGTTGGGGGCGAAGCCCCCTATTAATACTTTTATTTTTCTATCGCTTTTTTTCATAGATGCTTAAAATACGATGCATAGGACCCACCCTAAATATAAAAATATGCTAAGCCACAAAAAAAGGTCAACGGAAGTTGCGTTTCGATCAATTAAATGATCGATATATATTGTTTTCATTATGTTGCCAACCAATTAATATTTTTGTAAATTAGTTTGATCATAATCATGGCGGCAATTTCGAATTCTATAGTTAAATATAAAAAAGAAGTGGATCAAATTCTCCCTCTTGATTTAAAATGTAGGCCTCGAAATGGAAATTATGGAATTATAAATAAGTTGTAAACTTTTTAGTAGCTTTATCCATGAATAAAGACATGTAGGCTATGTTTATGTTTTTTTTATGCGAATGGGTTTACTTAGGAGTGAAATGTTTTGCGTAACATGCAATCCTGGGATGAGACTGAAGAAATTTAAAAGTAAACGAGATGAACTCCTGTGGAGATGTCATTGGAAATTACAAGGTATTAAATGATAGACGCAGGAACGCAGTATCGTAGCACTTTGTGAAATCACTCGGATAACGGAGAAGATGAAACGGAACATCTCAGTGAGGTCCATGGTAAAATGCTAATTTTACACCAATTATGTTTTTAATTCTTTGGTCCAGGGAAAATACTAGTAAAAATGTGTTTTTGTGAAAGACTAGTATTTTCCCTGGACCAAAAATGCAGTATAAATTGAGTAGAATAAGTATTTTATAATATATTATAAAGATGACTAATATGAACTTAATTTTATTGTTGCATTAATACCAATGTTGTATTGTTTGAAAGTTTAATGTTACTGTGTTTAAAGTTTAGCTTTGGTTTGTTTCTTTAACTTTATTTTGAATAAAATTTAATATATTTTATAACAAAGGTGACTAATATGAGCTTAATATCATTATTGTTGGTTTTATTAAATTATACATGTTTATAGTACTATGTATTTAGTATTGTTAAGTTGGCATACTTGATATAATAATCGAAAATATACAATATATAATCGATACTATGGAATACTTGGGGTGGGTCCCATAATGAATGTGTTCCAAATATTTTCCTACTATACAAATAGTGGGTTGGGGGAAGCCCCCAATTAATTATTTTACTCACCATTTTTTGGATGTTGAAATCATATAAAAACGAATACAACATATCTTTATTTGAACACATGAAAATTAAAAGGAAAAAAAAATCTAGTAATAACTCCATAATTACCATTCTTTCCCTTGAAATTTAACCCAATAGGAAGTTTTTTTTTTTTTTTCAATTTCACTTTGATATTTACAAATTACGTTTGTGGCGTTTGAAATACCCGCCATGGTGACATACAAACAAACTTTGTTTCTCAGTATTATTCAAACAATAGGTATCGATAGTTTAATATCGATAGTTTCAATTATCGAACTGACACCTCCGTTGACTTTTTTTTTTTTTTTTTTTTAGGAGATTATAACTGCATCTATTCCGATTTATCTTAACAGTAGGCTGTCTCGTGTGGAATTTGCATATAGTTTGTGATTTATGTAGAACTATTTTCTTTCTTTCTTTCTTTCTTTCTTTCTTTCTTTCTTTCTTTCTTTCTTTCTTTCTTTCTTTCTTTCTTTCTTTCTTTCTTTATTTCAAAACGAATGATGCTAGCCACAATTTGTTATACCTCAAATGTAGAGTATCTTTGGGAGATTACTAACCTCTATAACAAATGTTGAAAATTCTTTATTTATTCGGCTGGAAATTCACTTAATGACCAGTTTTTAACGTCAAATTAAGCAGGAGTTTTGATTCCCTGTCACGAGATGCGCAGATGTTTACGATTATGTATTGCATTACGATGTTTGCCTTTTTCACTCACCAGAGCTCCAGTTGTTTCCAATTTGTTTACCAGTCCCAGTATTGTGTTTCTTTTGGGGGGATTACGAACACCAAATTCTCTCTGGTATGCCCTTTGAGTAGCTGTAATTGAATTCGTAATCCAATATTGCTTCACAAGGAAGAGCCGTTGATTTAATGTGTACTGCATTTTCAGTGACAAGCAAAATGTCGATAACAACTGCACAACAATAAGGAATAAGAATAAACATCTGCGCATCTCGTGACAGGGAATCACAACTCCTGCTTAATTTGACGTTAAAAACTTGTCATTAAGTGAATTTTCAGCCGAATAAATAAAGAATTTTCAACATTTGCTATAGAGGTTACTGATCTCCCACAGATACTCTACATTTCAGGTATAAAAATTGTGGCTAGCATCATTGAAATTAAGAAAGAAATGTGTTAGTTTGATATAAATCGCTCTGTACTATGAGCCTTATTTATAAAGTGGTATATACTTCATATTACATTTACACTAGTGGCTTGTGCAGCAAATGCTGCAAACTAAGTTCATTAGATGTTCAAATAAAATTTTTTCAGATGTATTTTCAATGAAGATACCAGACATTTTGAAAGTTATTTGCTTCCATTATAATGAAACATACTCCCTCTGAATGTTTTTTATGCCAAATACTTTATCTTGAACTTATCCACCTTCAGTTTTTGAGTTTCAACGCGAAAACGCAAGTAACAATGTCAGGACGATCACTGGGTTTTTCATGTGGGAGTAAAGCTATAGCTCCTTTCCTTAGGAACTGTAATTTTGCGCTCTCTCGAGCCAATACTGAAGAGAATGACGCGCATAAATATCTACAGCATACCGCCATTAAGTATATGAAAAAGACCCAACCCCACTTGATTAATAACTATAAAAATATTTGATTTTTAAGAACAATATTATCTTACGTAAGTTTTATAGTTATATATACTACATACCCATCAGTCAGTAAATTATAGAAATGAAGATCTAATTTCATATATTTTCTACATTTACTTACATAACCCCGAAAAGTTTCACTTTCATATCATGAATATAGCATTAATATGTATAATTAATTAAAAATAGTCACATCATGACATTAACTATAACAATATTTCATTTCTAATGGTAATAATGTCATCAAACTACCTCAAGTTTGTAGATTTTAATATCCAATACACAGCTGTACTCAGAAAATTACAACCACAGAATCAGACTTGTAAATTATTTTTAGTAAGCCTTGAAGTTTTTAATAACCAATTGAATTTGAACTCTAAATATGTCAGAAATCCTGCAAATCATGGCCTTCGTATAATATTGTTTATTGTAGTGTGATTGTGTTTTGTTTTATTTTGAAAAGCCATTATTTCTCAAAACTGACGACAGATGGATTTTGGAAAATAGGGAAACGATGTAGAAAAATTGACATTTCACTGAAAACTATTTTTTTTTTTTTTTTTTTTTTTTTTAACTTTGGGTTCCAAGCTTGAAAATGAGGGGTCATTTATTAAAATCCGTTCAGCATTTTTCCCGTAATTTTCATTACCAGTTAAAATTATATATATAGATTTTCAAGACAAAATTAGCCACCAGCACGCACGTTTCATAAACATACTGGCATCTTAATTATTGCCATTATAAACTTGTTGCATAATATACTATTGTCGCTGTTATAAATCCGTTCTTCCCTGGTTAGAATCCTGGAACTTCGGATGTATTGACTAGGGAGCGGATTTTTATGTACTAAAAATTTTAAATATATTTATTTTTATGTGCTAAAAAGTATGAAAATATTTGCTAAAAATGAAAAAAAATATATTTATTTTAAATATGACAAAAATACCTTACTTAGCCTGAAAAAAAAAAATTTACTAGGTACTCACCAACCACACTTGAGTGCTAGTAGTTGGCCGAGAATTGCAGTGAACAACAATGGTCATCTCCAAATTCTCATCACAAATGCATGCCGATTATCTCTGAACAACGACTTATACTGTGAAACGATCATTCCACATCACAGGACGTCAGACGTGCATATTTAACACCATCAATTTCACCTACAGGCACACCTTCCAATACTTGAGCACCTTTACACATTTTTTTATATCCACTGTTTTTCCCAAACACATTCTGGAATTTGTCCCTCAGTACTTGTACTTCTAAACCTGGTAGCGAGTCTAGTGTAATTTCCACGGCACGCACCTCCCTGTTTCAGACAACAGGTTTTTGGATGTTTCGAGTTTTTTTATGGTGTCACACAAAAAGCTTAGATTTGCTAATACGAAAGCCGAATTGTTTTTTAAACAACCATCTTTCAGTATATCTTGAAGGATATCGATTGACGAAGCCCGATAACGGGGAATTACAACAAGACGTATTGCCTTACTTGATGGACATGAGCGAGAGGCGAGAGATTTATTTAAATTAAATAATGTTCATACCCGAGCTCTTATCTGTTGTGTTTCACAAACAAAGCGGTGAATGAAATCATCTTCAGCAACAATAAACATTCCTAATTATGTGTTGCAAGATCTCTCCTTCTTGTCCATGTTAATTTATTCTCTAATAATAACACTGATATGCTGCCTAGCAGTTCTCAGAACTTGAGGCGATACTATTACAAAAATGGATCACGGTACACCACAAAGCGCTTAGAAACACGAAGCAGCCAAGAATTCTTAAAAAGATAACGTACTTGTGATTGACATAATTGATTTAGTTTTAAAATGTTTAAAAGTTCTTGTAAAAAAAGTATTTAAGTAAAGAAACTCCAAGATTTATGTGTTTATAATAGATTTCCTGAAAATATGTATTTACATAATTTTTTTTTGTGAAAATATGTGTTTTTATGTGAAATAAAATTCGGGTTTTAGACTTGAAACTTCATGTTCGGAATTTTTAACTTTGTTAATTGTGTTTTATCACACGCAAAAATAATACTTAATTACATAGGAACCCGCCTCTTAGTAATGACATTAACTTAGGATGAAACTAGGACATCGAAACATTCAACTGAAACTTCTCGTTCTATTCCGTTCACCACAAAACTCATAGGATCTGCTAGGTGTCCTGTCCCGCTAGGTGAAAGGCCGTTCGTTGCTCGACTAAGCTACGACTAGGGTTATGAAATCCGTGATTGGATGCTCAGGTCCGGCTATCTTGTGTTAAGTGTCTTGAATCTACCCTCAGGATAGAAATTTAAAATAACCCACAATCTTCTCTTCCCACTTCTCATGCTTTGTGCTAACGTATGTTCTCTTTCCGAGAAATTCTAACACAATCTCAAGAACATCGTAATAAATAAAGCTGGAGACCGGCACGACGACCTCCATCAGCTTCGTCTCTCGTACTGAAATAGTGGATTTCGCTCAAATTTTTTTTTTTTGAGACTATGGACTTCATGTTTCTTATCGTAGAGAAAATAAGTTGCATTTTTATTAAGAACAAAATCTTGGCGATCATTGAATGCTGCAATGAAAATGATTTACTAAATAATTGGTTTCATACTTTTGAATCATCATAACATTACAAAATCTCTTGGCCTTTCGATATATTGAAATTCTAAAGTAGGCCTAGTAACTGTAACGTCCTTTTAAAATACAGGGTGTCCGGGAAAGACCTGACGAAAAATAAATACAGTAGAACCCCTATTATCCGTGGTAATGAAGGGGGTGGACTGAACGGTTAATCGAAAAAATCGGATAGTCAGTACCATAAATGGTTTTCGTACATTTAGTGAATAATGCTTATACGTTCGTAATTTCCTCCATGGCCTTTTGATTGAACACGCTAGGTAGTGATCAGAAGTTCACTGATTTAAGTCTGGTTATTAACAACGGGTTTTTAAGGGTCACCAGACGCTAAATAACCTGAGATACTGATAAAGCGTCGTAAAATAACCCACTAAAAAATTTAAGGGTCAAAGAAACTCCTTGTAATGGCTGTCTGTGAAAAGATAGGAATACTGGAGGTCTCGTGTTGTAGATTTACATACTTTATACACTTTATCCTCGATTTTTATTAAATTGAACACACTTGTGACTCCAATCTCGTATTCTGAGTTGAGACACAGTTTCTCGTTCCCCAGACCACTCGGTTACTTGCACCTTTTTAATACTTAGCACAACATGATTTTTTTTAAACCCATGGAAGTCATTTTACATAGAATTTATACAGTACACCATACTGTATAAGGGTAAAGTCTTGTAATAACCCTCTCTAGAAAAATAACGTGCTAATATAATGTACAGTACTTCATTATGGAAAAACGCGACCTAAAGACAGTCGGATAATCCACCAATCGGTTAATAGGATGACGGATAAACGGGGTTCTACTGTAACTATATCTCTGAAACTATTGCATTTATTGTCGTGATATTTTCACAGTTACAAAGAAAAAACACAATAAGTTTTAATGTACCTCTATATGAGTACCATTTGTGGCCAGGGCTATGTCCAGGCGATACTCAATCTCTTGCCACAC
The DNA here is from genome assembly GCF_040183065.1 of Periplaneta americana. Classification (NCBI taxonomy): domain Eukaryota; kingdom Metazoa; phylum Arthropoda; class Insecta; order Blattodea; family Blattidae; genus Periplaneta; species Periplaneta americana. The sequence goes on from NC_091123.1 coordinate 176,509,000, forward strand.
ACACGAAAGCATTTCCGGTGTGACTAGTCCTATTGCTTCGTAGATTCGGCCACGAAACTCACGTCCTTCACAAACCCCACAGAAAGAAATCCAGTGCGGTCATGTCCGGCGACCGTGGTGGCCATGGTTTAGGTCCGCCTCTTCCAATTCAACGGTCAGGGAACATGTCATCGAGGAAAGCGCGCACATGGTTAGCATAGTATGGGGGCCTCCGTCCTTTTGAAACACGGTTTCTGGTGGTAGTTGTGGGACAGCGTAATTTCGCAGCATATCCAGATATGTGTTACCTTTTACTGTGTCCGTTTGGAAACGACGTTGTACACGCTTGACTGATTTAAATTCAACCATCCATAATACGCATTCTGCTTTTTCTACTGTGGTAAACATTGTCCAACTGTTCAATTGGTACACGCACAACTTGCATTCCCAGCTCTGAGAGCAAGGCTGACTATATACCTTGCCCAGAACGAGCTTTTTCCTCGTTTTATCGTATCGAAATTGTATGCGCACAGGTGTAAAATGCTACTAGGCAACAAAACTTATTAAGTTTCTCTTTCTAACTGTGAAAACATTGAGATAATAACTGTAATAGTTTCAGATATACAATTACTTCTTTTTCGTCAGGTCTTTCCCGGACACTGTATGTTTATTGTCAAGAACTTCAGACGCCTGTAGTTGTAAGACAAATATTAATAAAAAAAAGATTTACATTAGTATTTACAAACTCATTAATATTGTAAAACAAATTATCAAGAAGCCATATTTTATGAACAGATTTAAATTTACTTAGCTCCATAATATGGGCAGGCGTTGGTAATTTATTGAACGTATAAATTGCATTGACTATTTCGTTTACATGACATCATTCCATTTTCTGCCAGTGAAGTGTAATAAAATTTTGAATTCAAAACACAGTCATGCATAGCGATAATTTCTGCAACTCGATTTATCACTATCAATTTATCGCATGGTCGTTCTTTTGTTTAGTCAGTGTCGCCAACTGTTTCCACGTAGATCGATGAGTATGAATGCATTGTACTAAATAAAGTGCGAAATTTTACTTCCACATCTACATCTTCATCTAATTCCATGTCCATTGTATCTAAAAAAAAAAAAAGACACTCCTTCATAACAATTGTTCATTTAATTAATGTATTAATTAGGTTTTTTTATTTATACTATAAAATACATAAATTAAATTATGATTTAAGCAGATAATGAAAACGTATTTTTGTTATAATAACAAGAGAAAAGCGCAGTACATGTAATTAACATATTTAAATCTGTATTTCGCTTTTCTCAATTGCCATTACTGAATAACATTCAATCTCTTCATTTCAGTAATCGTTATTCATATATTTCGACTTCACAATGTTTGAATAGGTTAAGTATTCATAAATATAAAATTGTTAACATTTTGTGAGCGTATTTTAGGGATATATTATTTACATTTTTATTTTATTCACGAAATAGTCCTAATAAAATGTCACTCGAGGTCTGAGATTTCCCAAATAAATCCACTCGCTTCTCTTGTGGATTTATCGGCAAATCTCAGACCTCTTGTGAAATTACTATAGATAAAAACACTTTTACTTTTACTTTGACGTAAGGAACTAACAGGTGATTATTCCTGGTTGGATAACTATGACAAATGTTGAACTTTCAAATCTTTGCCAAAAAATAAATATCCGGAGCTTCGTTCTTCCCCTTGCTCTGTGAAGCCATGTTGGCTACAATTTACATTTGTGAAAAATGATTTTCAACAATTAAAATAGTAAAAACCAAATTTAGATCACGACTGACAGACAAATATCTTCGTGATCAACTACGACTGGCAGTAAGTGACATAATTCCTGATTTTGAAACTTTGTCGCAGACATTCTGAAGATAGTTAATTTTAGGTTGTATATTGTTCATTTCTTTCTTCCTTACACGTACCAAACATAGTTTGTAGCCTTGTACTGTATAAAATTATTTATTAAGTGCTTGACGTAAGGAAAATGAAAATCCGTTAATAAGTCAGACAGTTGCTTCACTTCACCTTCGGGTGTCCGCCTCCCTCCATAGGTGCTATGCACGTTGCAGGTTACACAGTGGCTCGGCACACGATTACATTTTCGCCACCGCTGCCCTACAATATATAGTGATTGTACAATACCTGTCTCCTGAATAAATTATTTACTTTTAACATATATCACGATTATGAGTACATTTCTGCAAATATTACGGTTTTGGTAATGACTCAGTAGTTATGACATTCATAGGCCTAAATATCGCATCTGTAACATGGGGCGTATTTTAAATTGAAATTTGATGCAGCGTGTATCTCGAATTCCCTGAGCATCATATTAGTAAATTGATAAAATTTCCTTAACGTAAATTAGCATAGAGGCAAATGACAACAAGCGGACGCAGTGATGTTATGTAAATAGATGTTTCTGGCGCTTGTAACGAGCCCGGACCGGTATTAGAAACATGTATGCAGTAAGTCTATGTACAGAGTGAGCCGTAAATAATGTCGTTAGGTTCAGGGGTTATTCTTTGAGATGTTCCAAATAAAAAGTTTAATACAGTTTTGCTCGTTTTTGCATTTTATAGCATGTTTTGTGAAAGCCATTGATTTAATTCCCAATATGCTCAGTCAATTTAAGAGAGCACGTCGTACAAAATTTTGTCTTCTTTTGAGAAGATTAACTCCGTACGTAGATGAAATTATTGGGGATCATCAGTGCGGTTTTATGCGTAACAGATCGACCGACGCTGTAAAGCACCTCGACATTTCCCCCGTTAAAGTAAGTACAGTGCATATCCCTTTCAGTTCTTCGGTAAAAAATCTTGGCATTCACATGGATAGTACGAGGGGGATCCAGGAAATAACGACAGTTTTGTTGTAATAATTAAAAAATATATATTTATTTCAAAAAACAAAATCTGTTACATAACTGAAGCTTCCTTTACTTCTCTACATAATCACCACCTACATTTAAACATTTGTCGTATCTGTTCACGAATTCCCATGTTATACTCCTCTGCCGCCAGTTCATTAAGCCAGGTGTTCACTGTCTTCTTCAACTCTTCATCACTTCCAAAACGCGTACCACCCAGAAAGTCTTTCAGCTTAGTGAAAAGGTGAAAATCGCTAGGAGCAAGATCTGGACTATAGGGCGGATGATCAAAGATTTCCCAACTGAATTGATCCAGCAATTCTCGAGTTGAAGCAGCAGTGTGCGGACTGGCAAAGATTTTGTGGTAGCCAAGATGTTGCGACACAGTTTCACCAAGCAAAGAACGAGAAATGTCAGGAAAGGCAATATGCAATTCGTCGAGTGATGTGCGCCTGTCTTGCAAGATTCTGTCGTTCACTTTAGTCTTCAGGTCTTCTGTGATGAGTGATGGGCGTCCGGGTCGAGTTTCATCGTGGACATTTGTTCGCCCATTGTTGAACATTTCGCACCATTTTCTCACATTTCTTTCATTCATTACAGTATCACCATACACTTCTTTCAATTTCCGGTAAATTTCTGCAGATTTCAAATGTCGGGCATTCAAAAATCGAATCACACTCCTCACCTCACAGTCGGCGGGATTATCAATCACGTCGTTCATTTTGAAGTAACACAAAATGCACAATGGCGACTTGTTGCAACCAGTACTCACAACATTATAAGAACACATGTTAAGGAAGTCAGTTGACCTTCAAACAAGGAAGGGGAGTCAGCTGCGCGGCGGGTATGCGCGAACGGTCGTTATTTCCTGGATCCCCCTCGTAATCTCAACTGGGACATGCAAATCACAGAAACCTGCAGAAAAGTATATTCTATTATCCATGTGCTAAAAAGGATAAATGTTTATCTTCCCTCTTGCTTAGAAAAGTCCCTTGTGCAGACCCTTATATTTCCCTATTTTAACTATGCTGACATTTTACTGACTGACCTTTCCAGCGACAACAAAACGAAACTTCAACGTGCTCATAACTTGTGTGTACGTTTTGTAAGCAATGTTCGTAAATATGATCACATTACCCCATCCCTGGAAACAATAGGTTGGCTTAAACTAGATAAGAAAAGAAATTTACATTCACTTCTCCTTCTCTTCGAAATCTTGAACTCTTATATTCCTTCGTACCTGTTCTCGCTTCACTTACCTTTCTTCCCACCACAATCTGAACACACGCTCTCGCCATGAAACAATACTAACAATACCATCCCATCGCACCTCCTCATACTCATCCTCTTTCACAATAGCCCTGCCAAGACTCTGGAATTCGTTACCTCCTAGCATCAGGGACTGTCGAAATAAAATTGATTTCAAACGCAAACTTACTAGGCACTTGGTCAGTAATTGAGACTCGTTCAGACATGGTTTCTTGTAAATAGTTCTCTTAATCTATCACAAAATATTTCAGTGTCCGGTAATTTCATCACTATAGAATTTTGTTATTGTAGGTTTAATTTGTAATTCAGTAAATACAAAAATATTCTTTGTTCTTAACTTCTATGATAAAATATCTAGCTTTCATTAATCAGGTATTCTTGTCGTACTTTAATTTTTATTGTAATTGTAATTGTAAATTTAATATTAATTGTAATCTTATTGTTCATGTTATAGTTGTAATCCCCTGGTAGAGGGGCAGAGAAGGCCTGACGGCCTTATCTCTACCAGGTTAAATAAATAAATACTAAATACTATTGATCAGATTTTTTGTATTTGACAGATATTGGAGAAAAAATTGGAGTATAAGGGTACAGTGAATCAGTTATTCATAGATTTCAAAAAGGCATATGAGTCGGTTAAAAGGTAAGTTTTATGTAATCTTCTTATTGAATTTGGTATTCCTAAGAAACTAGTTCGATTAATTAAAATGTGTCTCAGTGAAACTTATAGCAGAATCCGTACCTATAGGCAGTTTCTATCTGATGCTTTTCCAATTCACTGTTGTCTAAAGCAAGGAGATGCACTATCACCTTTACTTTTAAACTTCGCTCTAGAATATGCCATTAGGAAAGTTCAGGATAACAGACAGGGTTTGGAATTGAACGGGTTACATCAGCTTCTTGGCTATGTGGATGACGTGAATATGTAAGAAAAAAATCCACAAACGATTCTCGAACAGACAAAGTATATGATTATGTCTCGTGACCAGAATATTGTACGAAATGGAAACATAAAAATTGGAGATTTAAGCTTCGAAGAGGTGGAAAAATTCAAATATCTTGGAGAAACAGTAACAAATATAAATGACACTCGGGAGGAAATTAAACGCAGAATAAATATGGGAAATGCCTGTTATTATTCGGTTGAGAAACTTTTATCATCCAGTCCGCTGTCAAAAAATCTGAAAGTTAGAATTTATAAAACAGTTATATTACCGATTGTTCCGTATGGTTGTGAAACTTGGACTCTCACTTTGAGAAGGTAACAGAGATTAAGAGTGTTTGAGAATAAGATTCTTAGGAAAATTTTTGGGTCTAAGAGGGATGAAGTTACAGGAGAATGGAGAAAGTTACACAACACAACTGCACGTATTGTATTCTTCACCTGACATAATTAGGAACATAAAATCCAGACGTTTGAGATGGGCAGGGCATGTAGCACATAGGGCTATGGGTCAATCCAGAAATGTATATAGAGTGTTAGTTGCGAGACCGGAGGGAAAAAGACCTTTGGGGAGGCCGAGACGTAGAAAAAAAAATTTTTTTAATCTCATATTTTATTTAACAACGCTCGCAACTGCAGAGGTTATATCAGCGTCGCCGGATGTGCCGGAATTTTGTCCCGCAGGAGTTCTTTTACATGCCAGTAAATCTACCGAGACGTAGATGGGAGGATAATATTAAAATGGATTTGAGGGAGGTGGGATATGATGATAGAGAATGAGTTAATCTTGCTTAGGATAGGGACCAATAGCGGGCTTGTGTGAGGGCGGCAGTGAACCTCCGGGTTTCTTAAAAGCCATTTATTTAACTAGTTAGCTAGCTAGCGAGCGATTGCAAATTAAAATTATGAAACAAAAATGTTTCTAGCCACTACGGTAAGAGCCAGGCTCGTGTACGGTGTGGTCTTAGCCAATAATATAACATAAAATTTACAAGAACACTTTACTAAATACAGTAAATAACTTAATTCAAACCAATAAATAACACGCAAGAGCAAAAAAAAAAAAAAAAAAAGAAGAAGAAGAAGAAAGGGAAAAAGAAAGAAAAAACATATTTAATAGAAATTGATATTCAGACAGAAGACAATAAAAACATGAATAATAGTCGACAGAAATAAAAAGTAAAAAATACACACATTCGTTAATATTATATATCATGAAATTTTTATAAATTTCTTTTTTAAATGCTTAAATTTTAAAATATTTCAAATTTGGAAAATGGTTTGTAATTTTATTATAAAGTCTTGGGCCGAAACTAGCACCATGTTTAAGAGCTGCACTTGTGTGACATTTGTAAGTAAGTAAGTAAGAGTATTATTATGGCTATTACGTCCTTTCGTATCGTTTTATTGGTCAAAAGTAGTAAAAGTTTATTTCAACCAATCATGGCTGTTTATCGCTACAATTTTATCACTTCCCTAGCATTCGTTTGTTTTTATGACGTCCTTAACAATTGTTTCTTTGTTTGCCAACATTTCAAACTGCAAATTCTTTATGATAATATACAAAAAACGTGCTTTCCGATCTTTATTTGTTTCCAGCATAGATAGTCAACTGAAAATGGCAGCTCAATTTAAACGTTTTGGTGAAGCTAACATTATTAAAATACAATTTTAGTAAGTCAGTTAATATTTTATTGTATTAGAGTAGTTTATTTCTTCTAATCTTTATATACTTTCTTGTAATCGTGTAATAGTCAATTAAATTACACTCCAGTTTTGATTTTGTCTAGATAAATTAAAACCTGTAGTGAGATTACTGTTGATAATAACAATTGAAAGAATTTTAGTTTCGTCCTTTAAATTTGTAGAAATTTGATTCAAGGAAATGTAACATTGCAAAATTACTTTGCAGAACGAAAAGTTGCATTTGTTCGGGTCAAAATTCTACCCATTTAAAGGCCAAAATTAAAATTCTTCCAATAATATATTATCATGATTAGGCCCCGGATTTCTATGTAATATGAAATTGCGAAATATTCACATAAAAATGTAGTAAATATCGGGGAAATATGTAATTAAATATGTAGCATTAATAAAATATGTAAATTAAAATCACTATTTATTAATGCATTAAATACACAAAAATGCCGTCACAATTTAACTGGTCAGTTGAAGTGGAAGGATAGCCTATAGCCTGGAAAGTGACTTGCCATTTCCACTCCATTGTATAGTTTTGCAAATACAACTTGTCTCCGCCACAATTTTTGCTTTTTTCCTTGTGCCTTAAGATTTCATAGAAAAATACTTTTCTATGACACACATAATGGTATTTTGATTTACCTGACACCCGATCCAAACCCCTCGCTAATAGCCTATTTTACGCTAGTGAACAGTGACACCCTTCTCATAATTGCACATTTCTGCGTAATTTTCATATTATTATTATTATTATTATTATTATTATTATTATTATTATTATTGTTATTATTATTATGATTATTATTATTATTATTATTATTATTATTATTATTAATAGCCTACTTTCAATAAATGACCGGCGCACTTGACCATCCCAGATTCCGAGAAAGCATTAGGGCAAATGTACAGAGTTGAGGCACTCCGAACTACTATGTTTTACAAAGTGTTGGAATCCTATTTTTATTTATTTATTTATTTATTTAACCTGGTAGAGATAACGCCATCAGGGCTTCTCTTTCCCTCTACCAGGGGATTACAAATACAATAAAAATCAAAGTACTAAAAGATTAACTGATTAATAAAAGCTAGACAGTTTATTGTAAAAGTTAAGAAGAGAGAAGCATTTCTCTTATTAATTAAGTAAAAATTAGACCTACTCTACGCAGTAAGAAAATGCTTAATAAGCTTGCTTTTGAACACTACTAAATTCCGACAGTCTCTGATGTCACTGGGTAGGGTATTCCACAAGCGCGAGAGCGAGATTGTGTATGATGATGAATACGATGATGTCTTATGTGTTGGTATGGCTAGTATGCGGCTGTTTTGCGTGCGTGTGAAGAGATTTGTTTGTTTTTTTATTTATTTATGAAAGAACTATTCTCTTAAGCCAGGTTTATAAATTGAAGCATTTTCTATAGTTTTGAACAAAACATAACGACGTCAGTTCCGGGCCCTCCCTCTTTACCAGCATCGTGAACTATAGTGAGAACAAGAGGCGGTCCTCCAATCGGAGTAATGGGACAGGTACGTTAAGACATATGTCCAAGTATATATATATATATATATATATATATATATATATAAAATTTCAATAATTTACTCTGAAAAATAAAAAGAATTTGATAAAAAAATTAAAAACTCAATAATTGCCTAGATATGTATAAAAATGTTACATTCTTTACATATGTAAAATATGCACGAGGTACCATACCCTCCTTCTTTGCCAATAAATGTAAAAACCTGGGGCTAACACACAGCATTGTGAAGGAAATAGCCAGTAGTGCCCTCAAAGGATCGGTTCAGATATTGAGAAATCATTTGTATGGGAGTGATAACGAAAATTTCAAGTTATCTTAACCGATGGCTGTTGATTGGTTCAGATATCAATGCCAATACGTAAATCCGTACTATTATTTTTCCCGCGGTATATGACATTCATATCATTCTAACCTATCTGATGATATTCCCCCCCCCCTTTCTTAACTGTAAATGAGCACAAACGCTACTTAGGTGTAAATTTTTCTGACATTTTGTATATTCGATTCCCTCATCGTTTCAAATGCATATCATTTTACCTTTCCAAATTATATGTAATACGCTTTGTCGAATCTGGCAACCTTTTCATAAGGGAAGCTAACTTTCTTCTTCTTCTACTAAGAATATGTAAAATGAAACTCAACTTTAACCATGTCAGAACCACAAATCGTTGATATATCATTTTCAGTAGTGTACAAGTAAAGGAATGCAATATCTAATTACGACATACGTAAGAATCCGGTCTCTAATCATGATACACTGCTCTTTTAAATTGACTGAATATATCGGGAATTAAATCAATGATATTCCCAAAACACGCTATGAAATATTTCATATAAAACAATATTTGTTTCGGAATGGAAGCAAATACGAGAAAAACTGTAGTAAACCTTTTATGTTTGAAATATCTCAAAGAATAACCCCCTGAAATTAATGACATTACTTACGGTCCAACCTGTAAGTCGCTCTAGTGCTGCGAAAATTGCACGAGCTCTTTGGCCCTATAATTTCGTTGGAAGGTTCAGATGATAGAAACGTAGCCTATTAGTGATGTAAAATTCAAGATGTTGCTTAATAAGCGTAAAGGACTGGATAGGGTTATAAATGTTTATTTAGCTTGATAACACGGTTCTGGATTCAATATGGCAATTTACCACATTACGTCAATTGTAAATTAGTATAATGCCATAATATGATGGACTCTCCTAAAACAAAATAAACCCTTGCCCGATGGTTCAAAGCTCACTGACGCAACCAATAATATCCAACTTGTAGTTTTCCTTTTCTTTACGACCAAAGTCCTTGAAAGAAAACATTAATTTTTAATGTATGTTTCTGTACTGCTGTTGAACTTGTCTTGTATACTTCAAATGGCCAGAGTTCACAAGCTGAAAATAGTTGAAGGCTTGATAGCAAAAGCAGGACAAGTCCAAAATATTAATTTTACCAGAAAACGAAAAAAACTGTCTCTTACCTTCCTCATGCAATAAAATAATGTGATATATTTTATATACGTATCTCGTATATATCTACCAACTTTGGTAATGTCTTCTTTTATATGGTTTCTTGAAAAAAAAAATTGAACATATCCAGTTTTTGCAGAAAATTGTAATTATTCTAATAACACAAATTATATACACATTAATTGAGGAATAGTATATGAATTAATGTTTCATTTATATTGTCAACTGTATCAACATACTAATAAATACTTTTGTGCGAGATCGTGCGTATTTGCTTGGTTTCCGCACAAAACCAATCCGCGGAAAGTCTAAAATTCCACATTCAGTATTCACAACCTAACACACATAACAATTTCCCTCTTCTTACCGCTTAAGAGACATATTTTACTGCTTTAGGCTTTTAACATATTATTTTTAGAGACGTTCAATATAGTAATAATTATAAATTGGAAACTTACCACTACAATTTCACCTGAATTGCACTGTTAATTATGGTTATTAAATATTTGCAAAAATTAAGTAAACTCTACAACTCCACTAAAGTTACTGCATTCGTGATGCAAGTAACATTAAGGAAGCCGTGAAAAAATCAACAAGATTCCAGACTCATTACATAACCTTAAGTTCGCATTTATAGACTGGGAGGAAAAAAAGACAGACGTGTATCACGGCCTGCTGGAGTATAGTAAACACAGAAAACATTTTAAAGCAACAATGTTGAAGATAGATATTTTTGTTGAGCAAATTTTCCGTCATTGAACAGAAACCAAGATGGAGATTTCATTCCTCTTTCAGGTATATAATAAACGATCTTCGCACAAAATAATGTACGATACACGAGAGGTATGTTTTCTTTCAATTCTCGGAAATTAAAAAAGTTCAACTACGTTTCGCTTTTTCAAACTTTTCCTCGAACATGAAAACTTCAACATACCGCTCTTGTAACGCATATTACTATTATAAGTGTTTTATTAGATTAAAAACTTAATGTTGGAATGATTTCCTGAAGAAGGAAAACAATATTATCTTTATATTTTCTCTTTCTAAATTTGTGTAATTATCCTGATAACAAAAACTATGCTCAATCAAAAATATTATTATTATTATTATTATTATTATTATTATTATTATTATTATTATTATTATTATTATTATTATTATTACGTGAATATGTTAGGAGAAAATCCACGAACGATTAGGGAAAACACTGGAATTTTACTGGAAGCAAGTAAAGACATAAGTTTGGAAGTAAATCCCGAAAAGACAAAGTATATGATTATGTCTCGTGACGAGAATATTGTACGAAATGGAAATATAAAAATTGGAAATTTAACTTTTGAACAGGTGGAGAAGTTCAAATATCTTGGAGCAACAGTAACAAATATAAATGATACTCGGGAGGAAATTAAACACAGAATAAAATTTATTTAATATATTTAATAATATATTTAATATGGGAAATGCCTGTTATTATCGGTTGAGAAGCTTTTATCATCCAGTCTACTGTCAAAAAATCTGAAAGTTAGAATTTATAAAACACTTATATTACCGGTTGTTATTTATGGTTGTGAAACTTGGACTCTCACTTTGAGAGAAGAACATAGGTTAAGAGTGTTTGAGAATAAGGTGCTTAGGAAAATATTTGGGGCTAAGAGGGATGAAGTTACAGGAGAATGGAGAAAGTTACACAACACAGAACTGCACGCATTGTATTCTTCACCTGACATAATTAGGAACATAAAATCCAGACGTTTGAGATGGGCAGGGCATGTGGCACGTATGGGCGAATCCAGAAATGCATATAGAGTGTTAGTTGGGAGGCCGGAAGGAAAAAGACCTTTAGGCCGAGTCGTAGATGGGAAGATAATATTAAAATGGATTTGAGGGAGGTGGGATATGATGATAGAGAATGGATTAATCTTGCTCAGGATAGGGACCAATGGCGGGCTTATGTGAGGGCGGCAATGAACCTCCAGGTTCCTTAAAAGCCAGTAAGTAAGTATTATTATCATCATCATCATCATTATTATTATTATTATTATTATTATTATTATTATTATTATTATTATTATAGCTGTTTTCACTCATCACACCCACTGCTATTGTCATCTTATGCCACTTCAACATTCTTCTCATTCTGATGACTTGCTTTTTTTTGGATCTGGTTCATTTTGATGATCATTCATTTCTAAAACCAAATATTTATCCAATAATGACAATAACAGCTAATGACCACCTCTGCGGTGTAGCGGTCAGCATGCTGGTCTCTTACGCAGAGGGCCCGGGTTCGATTCCCGGTCGGGTTGAATTTCCCGGTTGAGGTTTTTCAGGGTTTTCCCTCAACCGTAAGGCAAATGCCAGGCAATTCTGGCCACAACATCCCTGAATATCACCGGCCTCATTCATCACCGAAATCATATTCATAACAAATCAGTAATACATATACAGTCGCCATCTAGTTCACAACCATATAACCAGTCTCAACAATAGATTTACTCGCGATATGACCAAAGATGTTAATGCGAGTATAAATAACAGCGAGAAAAAAAAAAGATATAAGAAAAATAACAGTTAATATGGCGATAAAACAAAAGAAGACTACACTAATGCCATCTTCATGATATTTTCTAACAAGAACCGGATAAGTTTGTGACTTGTCCTTTTTTGCTAGAAAGATGTTGGACTAATCTGCTTTTTTCAGAAAAGCGACATTTTCAAACACCCATTTCATGGCGCAAATCCGATTTTTGTAGAAACTTGTTATGTTAATAGATGCCGTTTTAAATGAAGTGAAGAGAACTGTATATGCTCAAAATTGGAATTTTTGGACTTGTTCGGTTTTTGCTCTGAACCCTTCAGTTATGTCCATTTTTTATTTTAATAATGTGCTATATAAGAAAAGAACTCAGCCACCGGCGTGGCTCAGTCGGTTGAGGCGCTTGCCTGCCGGTCTGAAGTTGCGCTTGGGCGCGGGTTCGATCCCCGCTTGGGTTGATTACCTGGTTGGGTTTTTTCCGAGGTTTTCCCCAACCGTAAGGTAATCTATGGCGAATCCTCGGCCTCATCTCGCCAAATACCATCTCGCTATCACCAATCTCATCGACGCTAATGACCTAGTAGTTGATACAGCGTCGTTAAATAACCAACTAAAAAAGAAAAGAAAAGAACTCAGATTCGAAAGTTTGTAAAATATGAGAAGACAAAGAAGTTTATAAGATATCTTACAGAATTTCTATTTGAGTGACTGTAGTTAACAATCCATATTTTTAAGCATAGAAATTAAAAAGAAAATTAACTCACGTTTGAATCTGCTTGCCGTGATTTTGTAATTCATTTTAAATTTTTGCGTCTTGGTTTTTGTTCCACTAGTTTGAAACATTGAGCTCAGATTGTACAAACAAAGATAAAAATCAAATCAAATGTTCAAGTTGAAGGTTTAAAAAGTAATAAAATTCCAATTATTTTATTTCCTGTACAAAAGAGTACAAATATTTACTTAACGTTAAATTATTATTTTGAATGGCAGGAGAGGGAAATTATTATGAACTCGCATCCTCCGTTTTACTCGAGAGAGAATTGTGTGTATTCTAGTGATATATGTTTATATGGTATACAATGTACTTACATGTATGTTTATGTGTATGTTTAAGCATAGTAGTTTGATTAATTATTAATTTTGGAGACCTACTCTTTTCGTAATTGCGAAGAAAAAAGGTCTTCGATTTGTATGTGGGGGAAAAAACATTTATACTTCGTGCTGTCATTTGATTGTAAATGCTACCCTCCATTTTAGACACACTTCTGAATGATTAAGGAGAGAGGATGGTATTTTTGATGAAAAATGACTGAATTTAAAAAACAAATTATTTAAAATACTCTGTGATATGTGTGGGTCGCCATTTTTAAACTTCCTGCATTATGGATTTTTAAATCACTCGCCCCCCCCCCCTTTTACCGTTGTTTCCGGTGAATTAAATTGTCAAAAATTTATTTTTCTTTAAAATACCCTTTGATATGCGTGGAATGCATTGCATAACATTTTGTGGGTATTTGTGCCCTTATCGGATGTTGAGACGTCATTTTTAAACTTCCTGCGCTATGGATTTTTAAATCACACGCCCGCTTTTATCGGTTTTCAGGAACTTCATTTTTTTTTTGCTACATTGCCAGATAAAATGAATATGATTTCTGAACTATTAAATATACATGCATGAAATTTAGAACACACATTTTTTAGACTATTAGGAAACTTTTCTCTGTAACAGAATTTTGTTAAATGATTTCATTTTAGAAATACGTCCGTTTGTTTGCAAGAAAGGAAATCAGAAAATTGTTACTAAATTTTAATTGTTTATTTTCCAAACGTAGGGACTAATATCAAAATTCTGTTACAGACAGTTTGTAGAACATACTTTTGCAAAAACTGTTTGAATCTATCTTTAAAAACGGTTTAGATATATCGGGTTTAGTACAATACTGCATTGGGTATATTTTTTTTTTCAAATTTGGGCCCCCAAATAATTTTTTTTTTCAAAATATTTTTATTTGGTTGAGTTGCCACAGCTATGAGCTCTCTACATACAAAAAATTAATAATTTACACCAAATAGGAAAAAAGTTAAAAAAAATACCATCCTCTCCCCTTAAGACACTAGAATCAAACTAGAGACTTCGCAATTTTACTGTATTTCCATGGATATTCTTCGCATTTTCTTTATATTCCTGTGGAAAACCGTAGGAGTTCGATATAACGCTAAACCCTTCATGCTAGTAAAAGTTAAGCAGTTTCACATTATCTGAGAAAATCTCCGTCAGGATACAATTCATTAAACTTTTTAAACTTTTGTATTCTTTATTCACAAATAGACGTAACAGTTTATATATAGGGCTGTTAAAAAGAATGTACTAAATTTAAACGAACTTAGAAAGGATATTTGCATAGATATGGTTATGTGGTTTTCATCAAATGCTAGAAAAATTCTAGGAGTGCCTCATCTCATATGTCAATTATTTCCAGTAGTCCTTATCATCCAGGTAATGTAATTAAATAATTTCGAGTCCCGCCTAGTTCTCTCAGATGAAACAATATTCAATTTAAGTAGAAAAGTGAATCACCACGACATGTGCATCCGGGACACAGAAAAATCACAGCCACCCATAAATCTCGAAATTTTCTGTGAGAATGAAGTATGGGCTTTTCTTCTTCGTACAGATGACAGTATCCGGTACCTTCTACCCTGACATGCTACAAAACTGATTACTCCCTCTGCTAGACGATGATTCCGATGACTTAATTTTTCACCAAGTTAGCATTTCACACCATTTTCACGGGGAAGCCTTACGAACATTCTCCAGGATCGCTGAATCTTGTGCATCGGTATCCATGATATTGACCACCTCGATCACCGGACCTAACGTCCTGCTTTTTGTATGGGACTAAGGATCGTATTCATAAACGAGACTTTGGCTGAAGACTTCCCAAAGCCGACTTTCACAGTCAAGTTTAACTTTGTTAAAAGTCCTATTCATAGACACTACTTCTGACAATTTGACTTTGACTTTGGTAAGTCGAGATTTGACGATCTTGTTCTAATGTTGGCAATCACAATCATGGCCTTCTAAACGGATTAAATTAATGAATAGCTGAAGGCATTGCCACAACAAAAGCCATCTTTTGAGTCTCAAATCAGTGAAACAATTGAACATCGGCAGACATTAAGCGATTGTTGCAGCATTGTATAATTATTTCAATGTAAAATAACTGTGAAGACGTGAAAGATAAGATGCCACCAATGACAGATTATGAAAGAGACGTGCTACTAGAACTGGTGAAGACGTATAATAGTACATTATGCAACGAGCCTATAATGAAGGTAATTAAGAAGCGAGTATGGATATTTATGAAACGAGCGCAAGCGAGTTTCATAATTTTCATACGAGCTTCTTAATTACCATTATAGGCGAGTTTCATACGACTTTTTATGCTCGACCTAACTTGATATTATTAATTTTCTTTGTATCTGACCTTGACCAATGTCCCGTATGTTGTGAGATGTTGGCAGACGCGAAAGTATTGATTTTTTCCGAGGAACAGATGTTCACATTGACCTTGCTAGGCCATAAGAACCTACAGAGATAACATTGAAATTAAATTAGACATTGAAAAACGAGATGACAAATTCAATTTATTTGAATATTATTTACAATCAACGCTAATTATTATAGCAACAGAACATAACCTTCTGCAACAGTATTGGATTTCCAGCCTCCGTGACTTTTCGCTAATTCTCTTTCGATTGCATATCCGAGAATAATCGATACTTGCGGTTTTATAACGGTAGAAAGCTGACCAGCCATTGGCTGAACAGTTGTAACCTGAGTCGTCATTGGCTGAAAGACCTGACCTTTAATGAGTAGGTGTACTTTAATGACATGCATTCAAGGTCTGCTACCAGGTATATAATTACTACATTTTGGTATGGTCGAGCGTAAAGAATACAATTAAATATACAAAATCAATAGTAAATCATTAATCCTTATACTAATGGAATAGAGCAATATCGAAGTGAAATAGGAGTATTATTAATGGAATAGGTAATCCTTTATTATTCTATTATTTATTGGATGTTATTTAATACGGTCCATTTTTCAAATCTGTATCTTGATTTGAATACATTATCTCTATAAAATTTAATAGAGTTTTGTACATGTCTAATAATACGCCGATAAGCATGAGGAGCTTCAATAATTTCCTGGATGTTGTCAATCTTCTCGGCAAATATAGCAATTTCCCAAATATCAGCCATTTTTCTTATGTCCACGAACGAAAGTCAAAGTCAAAGTCTAGATTTTCGGCGACTTCGAAGTAAAGTCACGATCGAAGTTTACCTTCGTCAAAGTGTCGACTGTGAATAGGAAAGTGGCGACTTTGTAGGCCTACTTTCCAAAGTCAACTTTGGTCCAAAGTATTGTGACAGCGACGTGAGATTCGAACTCACGACCAGCGTCCCGCAAGAGAGAAGATCGCGCGGAGCACTTTGGGATGGCGCGCGGCGGAGAGGGGAAAGGGCCAACGCGGCGAGAGAGTGGAGAGAGAGTGCGCGCGCATCTGGTGCTGGTAGAGAGGAGAGGGCTCTGGATTTTTCTGGAGTGCCATCTCTAGAGACGCGTGGAACTTTCGAGGCTACGTCGCTGTGGTTATAAATTAAGGACGCGAAGGAACGACAGCAGAGTTTTCAGTTGATTAGTCAGCCAGTCAGTGAGAAAGCGAGAGCAAGCAAGCCAGTCTTGTGTACCGGAGTTCGACTCGAGTGTGCGTCCGCAACTGTATCAGCATCCGAAGGCCTGAGTTCGAGTGCAGTGGACCGCAGTTGGAGGGACCTGAGTTCGAGTGCAGTGGACCGCAGTTGGAGGGACCTGAGTTCGAGTACAGTGAACTGTCTCTGAAGGTCTGTGGTTCGAGATACTGTGAACTCGAGTGACTGAGATAGAAGAACTGTGAACTGAGAACTGATAGTTCTGATTTGTAAATAATGCTTTGTAAATATTAGTTAAGATTAACAGTTCATTGTTGTTCGTACTAGTCCAAGTAAATTGTCATTGTCGTCGGTGGAGTGCTATAACGAATACTGTGTTAAGTGAAAATCCAATTGTTGACGAGAGCGTTTAAGGCGAATTGTAGAAAGGAATTATTGTTGTGCCGAATAAATTACATTGTTGTTACTAATAAAATTCACAGTATCGTCTATGAATACGACCCTAAGTGGAAGGCATCGTCTACTTTCCATACCTAGTCACAGGTCTTCAAAGTCATGGCAGCTATGGAAGGAATAATACGGGACACATTGGATGAATTCACCTGTCGCCTAATGTGACCAGGGGTGCAGACATGGAAGTTCAGTGAGAGTTTTCTACAAGTAGTACAAATTGCATATTCCTATCTATGCAGACGTCCTTGTTAGCGTTTGATATAGGTATCAACTTTTTATACAGGGTGAATCATTAGTAATGTTATTAATTTTACGGGATTATTCTTTGAAATATTTAAAACAAAAAAAATACAGTTTTGCTCGTTTTGGCTTCCTTTTCGAGAGAAAAATTATTTTGTGCGAGATCGTGCGTATTTGCTTGGTTTCCTCACAAAACCAATCCGCGGAAAGTCTAAAATTCCACATTCAGTATTCCCAACGTAACACACATAACAATTTCCCTCTTCTTACCGCTTAAGTGACATATTGATTTTACTGCTTTAGGCTTTGAACATATTATTTTTAGAGACGTTCAATATAGTAATAATTATAAATTGGAAACTTACCACTGCAATTTCACCTAAATTGCACTGTTAATTATTGTTTTTAAATATTTGCAAAAATTAAGTGAACTCTACAACTCTACTAAAGTTACTGCATTCGTGATGCAAGTAACATTAAGGAAGCCGTGAAAAAATCAACAAGATTCCAGATGCCTATGTTATTACTACAGTATGTTATATAAATAATATTGTTAAAATATTAAAATGAAAAATAAATCATTACATAACCTTACCGTTTGTTTTAAGTTCGCATTTATAGACTGGGGGAAAAAAAGACAGACGTATATCACGGCCTGCTGGAGTATAGTAAACACAGAAAACATTTTATAGCAACAATGTTGAAGAAAGATATTTTGGTGTTCCGAAGTTGCCGCCATTAAACAGAAACCAACATGGACATTTCATTGCAACTAATTAGAAATTCCTCTTTCAGGTATGTAATAAACGATCTTCGCACAAAATAATGTACGATACACGAGCGGTTTGTTTGTTTTCATGTTCTCGGAAATTAAAAAAGCTCAACTACGTTTCGCTTTTTCAATCTTTTCCTCGAACACGAAAACGTCAACATACCGTTCTTGTAACGTATATTACTATTATATGAAATGTTTTATGTACAACAATTTTTATCTTGAAAATGAAGCAAAAATGAGCAAAATTGCATTACACTTTTTTGTTTCAAGTATCTCAGAGAGTGCACTGCTGTGGAGTAATGGTTAACACCCCTGGCCATGAAAGTAGCGGGCCCGGGTTCGAATCCTGGTTGGGACAATTATAATGACCCTTGATTTTATTCATGATATAGACCTGTTAGTAGATCAATAAGAATATTGTTGTAATAATTGTTGGTTGAGGTTTTTTCCGGGGTTTCCCCTCATCTCAGTAAGTGCAAATGGTGGGTAACTTTCGCGTTTGACCCGGACTCACTTCACTGGTATTATCACCTTCATATCATTCAGACGCTATACAGAGTGATTCCAGAAGATTCACCGTCACTTACGGAGCTTATTTCCGAAGACATTCTGAGCAAAAAATGTCATATAAACATGTGTCCTAATCTCAATATTTTTAGAGTTGCACTAATTTTAAATTGTTAGTAAAATGCCTTTTACCTTTACCTTTAAGGGTAAAAAATATTGCAAATAGAGAATGAACTATTCAGAAGTGTCATTTCTTTAATTGGCTAGTGTTCTGAAGTTAAAAATGTGTTGTTAATTGCTTTATACAGATTTTGTTTTACAATTTTTAACAAAAATTCACACCATTCTTACGTACTTACTACAAAAATTGTTACAAATCATACGACTTTAGGAACTTGATTCTTTACAGTTTAATTATGCATCCTAATGTACAGTCTTAAAGAATTTACAAGAGTGGCGTGATTTGTAACAATTTTTGTGGTAAATGAGTAAGAAAATGTAATTTTGTGGTTACAAATCGGGGGGGGGGGAAATATATATATATATATGTACGAAGAAACTATGGAATTCACAACATATTTTTAGCTTCAGAATACTACCTAATTAAAGAAATGATACTCCTGAATAGTTCATTCTTCATCTTTAATATTATTTTATTCTTAAAACTCAAGAATAATGGTATTTTACAAACAATTTCAAATTAGTATAACTCTGAAAATATTGAGATTAGGACAAAACATGTTTATGACTTTTTTGCTCAAAATGTCTTCGGAAATAAGTTCCGTAAGGGACGGTAAATCCTCGTGAATCACTCTGTATAACCATAGCAGTTGAAAAGTGTCGTAAAATAACCAATAAATAATAATAATAATATAATAATAATAATAATAATAATAATAATAATAATAATAATAATTGTAGTAACTTTCGAGGAATATCACTTTTGTTGACGTCGTATAAAATTTTGTCGAATATCCTTTTGAGAAGATTAACTCCATATGTATATGAAATTATTGGGAATCATCAATGTGGTTTAGGCGCAATAGATCGACTATTGATCAGATTTTTTGTATTCGACAGATATTGGAGAAAAAATGGGAGTATAAGGGTACAGTACATCAGTTATTCATAGATTTAAAAATGGCGTACGACTCGGTTAAGAGAGAAGTTTTATATAATATTTTTATCGAATTTGCTATTCCCAAGAAACTAGTTCGATTAATTAAAATGTATCTTAGTGAAACTTACAGCAGAGTCCATATAGGCCAGTTTCTATCTCATGCTTTTCCAATTCACTGCGGGCTAAAGCAGGGATGTGCATTGTCACCGCTACTTTTTAACTTCGCTCTAGAATATGCCATTAGGAAAGTTCAGGATAACAGAGAGGGTTTGGAATTGAACGGGTTACATCAGCTGCTTGTCTATGCGGATGACGTGAATATGTTAGGAGAAAATACACAAACGATTAGGGAAAACACGGAAATTCTACTTGAATCAAGTAAAGCGACAGAGTTGGAAGTAAATCCCGAAAAGACAAAGTATATGATTATGTCTCGTGACCAGAATATTGTACGAAATGGAACTATAAAAATTGGACATTTATCCTTCGAGGAGATGGAAAAATTCAAATATCTTGGAGCAACAGTAACAAATATAAATGACACTCGGGAGGAAATTAAATGCAGAATAAATATGGGAAATGCCTATTATTATTCGGTTGAGAACCTTTTGTCATCTAGTCTTCTGTCAAAAAATCTGAAAGTTAGAATTTATAAAACAGTTATATTACCGGTTGTTCTGTATGGTTGTGAAACTTGGACTCTCACTTTGAGAGAGGAACAGAGATTAAGGGTGTTTGAGAATAAGGTGCTTAGGAAAATATTTGGGGCTAAGAGGGATGAAGTTACAGGAGAATGGAGAAAGTTACACAACGCAGAGCTGCACGCATTGTATTCTTCACCTGACATAATTAGGAACATCAAATCCAGACGTTTGAGATGGGCAGGGCATGTGGCACGTATGGGAGAATCCAGAAATGCATATAGTGTGTTAGTTGGGAAGCCGGCGGAAAAAAGGCCTTTGGGGAGGCCGAGACGTAGATGGGAAGATAATATTAAAATGGATTTGAGGGAGGTGGGATATGATGGAAGAGACTGGATTAATCTTGCACAGGATAGGGACCAATGGCGGGCTTATGTGAGGGCGGCAATGAACCTCCGGGTTCCTTGAAAGCCAGTAAGTAATAATAATAATAATAATAATAATAATAATAATAATAATAATAATAATAATATCTAAGAGTATAACCCATTGAAATTAATGACATTACTTACTGTTCACCCTGCAAGTAGGCTACCTGTTTATTAGATATGGCGAATTCTCGATTAAGAGGAAAACACTGGAATTATAGTATGGACATTTAATTTAAACACAGAAGATTCGTTGTCTATAGGAATCGCTGCGTTTTATACAAATACAAGAAGCTACTATATACAGTGTGTTTTTAAATATTATGTTCTTTTCTCACTGTTGAAATTTTTATGTGAATATTATGATCGATTGTTATTGTAACTTCGGATACAAAGATACCGATATTGATTATAAAAAGTTACCCGTCATGAACTCGACGGCTATTATTTTTATATTATAATAGTATGTGATGAATAATCGAATTGTTGCTACAAAGAAGGAAATATTTTTTCAGCTCTGAACAACAACACACGAGGCGGCCAGACGTTGCAATGCATGTCTTTAGTTTTTATGTCGACAACAATGACACGCAGAGAACACCAGAAGTAAACGCCGGCAAGGTGAGGAAATTTCGAATTTAATTAAATTATATGTAATATCCCCGAATCAGAGCAAAATTTTAATTACTTTGAAAGTTACAGAAATTCATAACTACACACATCAAAAAAAGTTTTGCATCACCAATAAACTAAAACTGTCACAAAATTGGAAGTGATATGTGAAAATGGAACACATCTGCAATACATATTGCTCGTTAAATGGAAAACAGATCATAATTTAAAGAAAAACATAACTTTATTCTCTCACTGTAAACTTCCAATGAGTTTAATACTCAGTAGTTCGTCCCCTTGCATTAAGACATGCTTAGATCCTTCTTGGCATACCATTCATCAGTTCATTAAGCTACTGTTGGTCCAAATTGTCCCATTCTTCAATGGAAATTCTGCATAAATGAGCCGTTCAGAGCAGAAGTGGTGTAAGTCAAAAATGGGTAATGAGGTTAAAGCAAACATTCTGTAAAATACAGCGCAAAGTAGCAATTGATATTCAGTTTATTTAAACTATCAGTAGTCAGTAGATAGCAAGAAGGCCATATTAATTGCTACTTTGCGCTGTATTTTACATAATTTTTACTTTAAACCTCATTACCCAATCTTGACTTACACCACCTTTGCTCTGAACAGCTCATATCTCGCCGATTGCTTGGTCGATGAGGACGTCTAAAAAACAGTTTATTTTAAACTAACCCAGACATGCTCAATAGGGTTCATGTCTGGGGAACAAGCTGGCCATTTCAGTCGGACGATATCGTTATCACGAAGTTCATAATTGACAATGCCTGTACGATGGACGCGAGAATTGTTGTTCATGAAAAGGAAGTCTTCTCCGAAATGTTGACGATACGGTAACACTATAGAATGGAGAATGTCGTTCCTGTATTGTAGAGCATTGAAGTTGCCCTCAGTGACCAGGAGAGGTGTACTGTGACCCCATGTAATGCCACCCCAAAACATCCCTGAGCCTCCATCTTGTTGTACTCGTTGTGCAGCGTTTCCTGATTCCCTCCAAACACGTTGCCGATCATCGTCAGACAGAAGACATAGGCAAGTTTCATCTGTGAACAGCACTTTGCGCCAGTTCTCAAAAGTCCATTCTGCATGATTCATTGCCCATCTGTAACGTACTTCATGATGTCTAGATGTACGAAATGGAGCTCTCATAATCGTCTCGAGTGAAGATCGGCATCATGCAATCTGTTTCTTGCAGTTTGGTTAGATATACGACGCCCTGTGGCCTGCAAGAAATCATTATTCAAATAATTGATTAAATGGCGATCTTACTCGTGTTGATTGTGTAAGCATGTGCGGCTTACAGCTGTTTCGGTGTTTCTTCACACCATCATCAGAGCCTACTAGATCTCGGCGTCATCTCGAACTTCTCTGCCTGTTGTGTGGGTGCGTTCGATTGTTGAAAAGTGTTGAAATGTGGTGTCAAATAGTGTGTGTTTTCTGATATTGATCTGTGTGTTGAGAATTTGATCAGGGTGTGTTTTGGTGTGTCTGTATATTTCATATTGTTCTAGTGTGTTGAGTTTTTGGTTTATGGGTTGTATGTGTAGGATTTCCATGTCTGTATTTATGTTATTGTATGTGTAGTTAGCATTAGTTCTGTGTTCGGCATAATATGTAGATGTATTGTGTCCTTTGGTTATTGCTTTGATGTGTTCTTTGTATCGAGTTTGGAGGACCAGAGGACACGATACATCTGCATATATGCCGAACACATAACTAATCCAAACTACACATACAATAACATAAATACAGACATGGAAATCCTACACATACAACCCAAAAACCAAAAACCCAACACACTAGAACAATATGAAATATACAGACACCAAAACACACCCTGATCAAATTCTCAACACACAGATCAATTTCAGAACACACACACTATTTGACACCACATTTCAACAGTTTTCAACAATCGAACGCACCCACACAACAGGCAGCGAAGTTCGAGATGACGCCGAGATCTAGTAGGCTCTGAGGATGGTTTGAAGAAACACTGAAACAGCTGTAAGCCGCACATGCTTACATAATTAACACGAGTAAGATCGCTATTTAATCAATTATTTATATTCAAGTGTTAAAAGTAGTGTACGAAAGATTCAACATGGATTATTCAAACCTGTAGCGTTGGCCGTGCGATTTCTCCGAGTCAAAATTCTCAGATAGCGATCATGGGCTGCAGTTGTAGCCCGTGGACGAAGTCCTCAACAATACTTATATTTCTGTAACGATTCCAAATCCGTACCACACCTCTTTGATTCATGTGTATACGTCTAGCAACTTCCCTCGACAACAACCTTTCCTGGGATAGTGTGACTATTCGGATACGATCAAATGTCGGAATTTGTCTTCTTGCTATAGCAATAAATGAGTAACGTCCACACAGTGATCAGAACAAGTCTGGAATGCTTCCTTCCCAATATTACGACTTCAACTGATATTGTCCTTATGCTTTGATTTTAAAGGCAAGTTCAGTTTCCGATAAGCTTGAATGTAGGAATTAAATAAATAATATATTTATGCTCGACTATGCCGAAATGTAATAATTATACACCTGGTAGCAGCCCTTTAATGGACCTCATTAAAGTACACCTATTCATTAAAGTTCAGGTGTTCCACCAATCAGAAAACACCATTGTAGCAATATGAAAGCGCAAGTATCAATTATTCTCGGATATGCAATCGAAAGACAACTAGCGAAACGTCACGGAGGCTGGAAATCCAATACTGTCCCAGAAGGTTATGTTCTGTTACTATAATAATTAGCGTTAATTGTAAATAATATTCAAATATACTCAATTTGTCATCTTGTTTTTCAATGTCTAAATCAATTTCAAGGTTATATCAAGATTAATGTTCATTTTACTCTCTAGATTATATCAAGGTCAATGTCATTTGTTCCTCGGAAAAAATCAATAGTTTCGCGTCTGCGCATATCTCACAATTTACGAGATATTGCACAAGGTCAGTTCCGCTCCCCAGTCAGATAAGAATAACATGAATACTTATGAATAATTTCAAGTTAGAAATATGGTCGAGCATAAAAAGTCGTATGAAACTTGCCTATAACGATAATTAAGACGCTCGTAGGAAAATTATGAAACTCGCTTGCGCTCGTTTCATAAACATACTCGCGTCTTAATTACTACTATTATAGGCTCGTTGCATAATGTACTATTTCCGTCTTAGATATTATCAATTGCTATATGATTATTTATTCACATAATTAGCATAACATATAGAATGATTTTAAATCGATGAATGTTTTCGGCAGTGATTTGCCATTTTCAGATCATTAAATTGTGATGTTACAAAGTATAAACACTTTAAAAGATTAATATATAAACATTTCATGCTTAAAAACCAGTTGTCATATAAAATGGTTAAAATATGTAAAAATGCTGATCGCTAAATAATTTAAATATAGCACTGAAAGATTAACATTAAATTAAATATTGATGTGTGGAAACACCAATAATGTTGTTTGGCTGTAATGTTATTTGTAAATTCTTGTGACTAATGCTAGTGACAGATTCTTCCAGAAGGAAGATCGTTGCCTGTAGTGTGGTTCAACCAAGCCATGTATGACTGCAAATGTTCAAACGAGAATCAAACAAGTGAATTACTCTGTAACCGGGAACTGTAACCGGTGGTTACTATTCTAAGATTTTTTTTTTTTAATTTCGATAGAAACTTTTGTGTTAATCTTGTAAAGTGTTCATACTTGTAACATCACAATCTAATGATCTAAAGATGGCAAATGACTGCCGAAAACTTTCATCGATTTGAAATCGTCTATATGTTATTCTAATTATGTGAATAAATAACCATATAGCAATTGATAAGCTGAGACTGCAAATACGTTATTTATTTAATTCCTTATGCTTTGATGTTGTTTTGTTTTCGAAAGGTGGGATGCAGTGCAGATTTGTTTATGTTTAGAGACAGCTCAAAGGATCGAAGTGTACACGGAACATAAACTATCAATATAGGAGAATGCTAACGATACTTGGAGAGGTGATGCAACACTTTTTTATGTATGTACATAAGTAAGCTATGTAATTTAGACAAAACTATTGCATAAGAATCTGTAATTTTTGTTGGGAAAATTAAAATTTGTATTCTTTGGACTCATTGATCCACATTTCAGAAGCGTACCCGACGCAGTAAGCTTGTTTATATTGCTACACTGAATAATTTGCATGTTCCAAAACAACTATTGTAATACAATATTCACAATCTTAAACGTTCTTCATTGACCGGCGCTGGCGTCGCTATTGTCTCAGAAGTTTGTTCGGTTGTCATGTTTGAATCATAGTCCTAAATGGATTCCTTTTGTATATTACATAAAGTTTGTCCAACAGCAATATTCAAGCCAGTCATTGTACGCACTGAGTAAATACAAAAATATATAATAATGCTTGTACGTTAAATTAAAAACGCGTGTAATTCTAAAGCAACTGCAGTTTTAGCCATATAAGCTACAAGAAATTAATGTTTTATTCCAGGCAGTTCTATTACTCAACAAGGTGTTGTTACTATGATTAATTTTGGAGCATGCGTTTGTTTTTATATGGCCTCATATGCTTCTCCTTCACCCACTTGTTCGAATTCCCATCCAATTAGCTACAAAGAAACTTACAGCAATAACTATTAGATGACCATTACTGAAATGAATATGTAACATCGCCAAATGCTCACCGGAGGACAGGAATTTCTTGACGTTCAAGAAAACGTGAAAATCGCTGGAAGCAAGATCAGTACTGTAGGGTGGATGACCAAACAACTCCCAGCCAAATTCCGTCAGAACAGCTGCTGTGCCCCGAGCCGTATGTGGACGAGCATTATCATGGAGGAGCACAACACCTGCAGTAAGCACTCCACGCCTCTTGGAACCAACGTGTGACAGACGTCTTCAGCTCTTCGTCGTTGCCAAAACGCTCACCGGAGGACAGGAATTTCTTGAGGTACAAGAAAACGTGAAAATCGCTGGGAGAAAGATCAGGACTGTAGGGTGGGTGATCAAACAACTCCCAGCCAAATTCCGTCAAAACAGCTGCTGTGCGCCGAGCCGTATGTGGACGAGCATTGTCGTGGAGGACCACAACATCTGCAGTAAGCATTCAACGCCTCTTGGAACCAACGTGTGACAGACGTCTTCAGCTCTTCGTCGTTGCCAAAACGCTCACCGGAAAACAGGAATTTCTTGAGGTGCAAGAAAACGTGAAAATCGCTGGGAGCAAGATCAGGACTGTAGGGTGGATGATCAACTCCCAGCCAAATTCCGTCAAAACAGCTGCTGTGCGCCGAGCCGTATGTGGACGAGCATTGTCATGGAGGAGCACAACACCTGCAGTAAGCATTCCACGCTTCTTGGAACCAGCGTGTGAAAAACGTCTTCAGCTCTTCGTCGTTGCCAAAACGCTCACCGGAGGACAGAAATTTCTTGAGGTGCAAGAAAACGTGAAAATCGCTGGGAGAAAGATCAGGACTGTAGGGTGGATGATCAAATAACTCGCAGCCAAATTCCGTCAAAACAGCTGCTGTGCGCCGAGCCGTATGTGGACGAGCATTGTCATGGAGAAGCACAACACCTGCAGTAAGCATTCCACGCCTCTTGTTTTGAATGGCACGTCGCAATTTTCGCAGTGTTTCACAGTAACGGTCAGCGTTCACTGTTTCACCTCTTGGAAGGAAGTCAATGAGCAGAATGCCCTTCCTGTCCCAGAACACCGTGCACATCACTTTCCGTACCGACAGCGTCTGTTTGAATTTCGTCCTGACCGGAGATCCACTGTGCCGCCAATGCATTGACTGCTGCTTGGTTTCCGGGGTGAAGTGCGAAATCCAAGTCTCATCGCCCGTGACGATCCTGTCGAGGAACTCGTCGCCGTCATCGTGATACCGTTGCAGAAATGTCAGTGCTGCTCCTAAACGTTGCATTTTGTGTTCGGATGTCAGGTTTTTCGGCACCCACCTGGCACACTTTTTTGAATAGCAGGTGCTTAGTGACAATCTCATGCAACAAGGATCGCGATATCTGCGGAAAATGGCTGCTCAGCTCCGTAATCGTGAAGCGACGGTTCTC
Source organism: Periplaneta americana (assembly GCF_040183065.1). NCBI lineage: Eukaryota > Metazoa > Arthropoda > Insecta > Blattodea > Blattidae > Periplaneta > Periplaneta americana. The sequence goes on from NC_091123.1 coordinate 176,536,934, forward strand.
CATGATGCACTGCCGCACCAGCTCAACACGATCATCATTGATGAGGGACGGTCGCCCACTGCGCTCTTCATCATGGACACTTTGACGACCTTCGGAAAACTGCCTACACCAGCGACGCACCATCTGCTTACTCATGATGTTCGGCCCATAGACCTGACAGAGCTGCCGATGAATTTCAATTGGCGCAAGGCTTTGTGAATTAAAGAACTTTATCACCGACCGAACCTCGCAGGCGGCGGGAGAAGGAATAAGAGCTTCCATTTCGGACCACTGCTGCCACGCTACTGGCACCAGGCGGGACCTGTCCGGCTGGCATATGATTGATACGTCATAGATCTGTTACGCATGCGCAGTTTACACGGCTAATTACGTTTACTTTCTATGGGAAAAAATCGGGAAACCTACGTTCTGGATGCGCCTCGTAAAATATAAAATATGTGCTAGGCGGTAGGTAGTAATCCACCGAAGCGGGGCAGATAGTATAGAGAGAGAGAGAGAGAGAGCAGGCGAGCGAGGTGCCGAGCGGCGAGGGTGGGGATAACTTCTCCTACCGGCGTTCGCTGTTTCACGATTTATCCCCTATTACTAACCATTCACATCCTAGTGCCGAAATTAAGAAGGCTTCCATGAACTGAACGCTGTTCATCTTTTACCAGATACATGATTCAGTCCACACCTGTGGAGTAACGGTCAGCGCGTCTGGCCGCGAAACTAGGTGGCCCGGGTTCGAATCCCGGTCGGGGCAAGTTACCTGGTTGAGGTTTTTTCCGGAGTTTTCCCTCAACCCAATACGAGCAAATGCTGGGTAACTTTCGGTGCTGGACCCCGGACTCATTTCACCGGCATTATCTCCTTCATATAATTCAGACGCTAAATAACCTAGATGTTGATACAGCGTCGAAAAATAACCCAATAAAATAAAATAAATACATGATTCATACTAACGTGCATAGCTTGAGGAGGTGACCCTTTTGAATACTGTGGTGAGAATAATTTTTATAAAGCGAGGTCTGTTTTTTCAATTCTTGTACATTTCTCGTTGTGTGCCAGTAATAGGGTTTGAATAATTTAATTTTACAAAATTGAATTAAAGTAATGAAGTCTACCGTACGAGACTAAAATTATAACATTTGAAGACTAATGTGTCGTCATAGGGCGCAAATAGACATAGTAGCTGACGCGCCCTCTTCAAACCCCACTAACTGTATCGTCATGCAAATCTAGCTTTCAGGTAAAGCTTCTTATGAAGCAGACTTGAATAATTTCAAGGGAAAAATTGTTCGGGGCCGGGTATCAATCTCGAGACCTTCGTTTAACGCACGAATGCTCTACCAACTGAGCTACCCAGGAACTACATCAGACACTGTCCCAATTTGTTTACTTTTATATCCACACAACTCAAGTGGGCTGACAAGGCTCCAGAAACCCAACTTTAACTGTATCATCATTATTGAAGTCAGATTTATTGTTACTGAGAGTCGCTCATGCGTGACCTGCGCGCTACAATTTAAGGTGAATGTTTCCATTGAATATCCGTGGTAGCTACTTGCTAGCATAACGTAGGGACTCGGTTGATATCTCATACGGTAACATTAAATATCAAATTATGAAAATCCGTATTGTACTTTTATTGCATTCATTACGATTTCTAAAAAAGGAAGTTTTGACAAGATAAATGAAACTTCAGAAGCATACAAGATGATGTATATCTAGGGATATATTAAACAGAACTAATAAGGGTTGGCTGTTGCTTACAACTCGACACTTAAAGCGCGTTTCACAGGTGTACGATTTAAAAAAAATAAACAATTTTTGTGACTTTGAAATGGTTGAAAATCGGACCCAAATTTATAGAATGGCATACTATACTTAAAAAAATCATCCGCTCAAGTCAGGTGCGTAAGTTTCTGCATAAGTCTTTAAATCGCAGTTTGGCACGCTTTAAACCCCACTAACTAACTGTATCATCACGCAAATCTAGTAATTTAGGCCCATGTTTACTGGAACTTTTTTACATTCTTCGTTTTTACTTCTCATCCCTAAATTTGTGGGTAGGCGGAAACTGCACACTTTGATCCGGAAACTGCACACCGCTTTTCGAGGGACCCCTAATCCTACCCGGATACTGCACACTGATTCACAAGAGTTTTACAAATCCTACCCGGAAACTGCACAATTTACAAAATATATTTCTTTTGCATTTGGCTGACTTTACATTGAAACTTCGCTTCCTTCCTTCCTTCCTTACTTCCTTCCTTCCTTCATTGCTTTGCAGTTTAATATAAGTCTCAATTTGTATGTCCAAAAGTTGATTCACGCCTTTATACAATGAAGGATGACTGCTGTAAAAACTGACAATAAAATGCGTGTGAAATGATTCACAGTTATTTGTTGTGCGAGAGGTCTATGCAGTCATGGGCTGCCCATATAGTGGGAGGGAAAATTGCATCTTCGGAGATGTACATTCCTAGTAAATAATCTGCAAATTTCTCAAGTCTAATAGGTTATCTATCAGTTTTACCTCAAACAGTTCCATAGCGAAGAAATCCCCGACTTCCTCTGGATTCAAATACGTTATGCCAAAAAACCATCCTGAGCCACTGTCCTATCTCACTATCTTCTTTTGTACTCCTTCGCCGGTCCTACACACTGTATTTCACGCCACCATGCTTGCGCAAGATGGTAGCGGCAACCTACGAGTATAACAGGAACATATTCCCAAGTTTTCACAACTGCAGCATGTACAGGGACATCATTTTATTTTTACTAACATTTTTAATATTAATCTGGTTATACCTTTCTATTAACGATTGAAACAGGAAACACCGTTTGCTACCCCTTCCACGACTGGAGTAGGTATAGGAGGGAAGAAAAGTAGTACACCCATTTATGTAAACTAGGAAATATCGCAATTTTGAGTTTGATAATTTTTATTAGGTTTTTATTTAACCAAAATACAGTACTGTATTAACATTTAATGTTTTTACTCACGAATTGATCTATCCATTCGGACGTATTAATTATGCAGTGTATATTGTACTGTTGCAGCACATTAGCGTACAATACAGAGAATGAAGTTAAATTGAAAATTATCATAATATGGATATTTAAACACATTTTTGAAAATGGTGGCCATTCATTTCGATACAGACTTCAGTTCTTTTGTGCATATTATCACACTATAGACTATTGTACCTAATTCCAATTACCAGTTTCGTCCTTCGTACGAGTAACTCATGTTGAAATAATTCTGTACCTACTCTATAAAAGAGTACCTTACGTATTGTAAATTCAATCTTCACTTCTGCCCGATCCTAAAAGATAAAATTACTCAGAAATGCTATCTACTGTCCGTCCAAGTGGTTATGCCGCTGGATCGTAGAAAGGGGAGAAATCACGTGACAGTTAATTACTTAACGAGGCCCTTTTATTTAAGTTATTTTAAACACTTGTATAATATTACGTAGACGTCCAGTTCTTAACAGAAATTAATGTTTTCAGAAAAGAGCTAAGATAGCCCAGCTACGAGACTTTACAGAGGAGCGAACAGAAGCAGGTGGGGGAAACCGAGATGCGACGTAGGCAAACGGACGACAGTACCTGTGCGAAAATATGATTCAATATTGAAAGCTCTTTCGTCACTGGAAAACGCGAACATATTTCTGCAACGTACTGTACTCACTCAGTACTGCTTACGCGCCCTCAGCTCTGTGTCGTGAACGGTTGGAAGTTTACTAGTAGAAGGGGTGGGAGTGAAGTACATTCAAAAACTCAGGTACAATAAAAATTGAACTAAAAATAAAATGATGTCCCTGTATAATTATAGTCCCGTCGCTCTAATTTCCGGCAGCCAATCGCGTTGCAGGTCGGCTACATTTAAACGTGTGCGTCTTGTGATTCGTTTATGAAGACGTTATTCATTTCTTAAGGCTCGATAAATACTTAATATAATCGCCTGCCATTTTGGATCTTTCGTTGGCGTTCGCAGAAAGCACACGAAGACATTATTTGCAACTCAATTATTTGCTGAATTACAGTGCGTTTGATTTATTATCATAGGAGCTACGACATGATAATGTTTAACGGTGTGGCAAATAGATTCCTCGTATGGTAGCTCGGGAACGAAAGAACAAAAATGGCGAACGATACTACCTACCTAGAATTTATAGAGCAGCGATGCCCAACCCCTTCTCATAAGAGCTAATGACGTCACAGCGTGGCTTTACCCCACCTCCTTCGTTTGGAGGCATGACCGTGGATGAACCACTTCCCCTACTTTTATTCACTCAGGAGCGGCTGACTGTAATGGCAGGTTCCAAGGCAACCAAACATACCATTTTCCAGAAAGAGTGGGAGGAAGAATATTTTTGTGTTGCAGAGGAAACGACGGTCAAGTGTCGTATTTGCAAAACTCATTTATCGTGGGTTTCACGATATAATATTAAACGGCACTTCGAAAATAACTTTATGAAAAAACAAGTAAGCATAAAAATGTAAAATACTCATATTTAGTATCCATTATAACGTACCCCTAAAATATAACTGGTTTGTTATAATTTATAATATTTATTATTTGTAGGGCCATGAAGTTCCAGAACTAACTCAAGAAAAATGGCTGTGTGACCTGGCTTTTTCGACCGATCTATTTCATCACCTTGATATCCTAAATATGAGTTTGCAGGGGAAAGATGAAAACGTAATTAGTTTATCTGACGCAGTGAATACATTTATGACAAAATTAACACTATGGCAAAGTCAACTGGAAAATGGCGACTTATATCATTTTCATTCCTTGGAATCAATTTGTACAATAAATGTCACTCTGTTAGAAAAATATGTAACAATTATAAAGGAACTATATGACACTTTCGAGTCCAAATTTCGAGACTTGAAAACAATAGAGGCGAAAATTAGTATTTTTAACAACCCGTTCAATTTTGCTTGCAAAGATGCTCCGCATGATCTGCAAATGGAACTAGTTGCTTTGCTGAATTCTACAGCCACGAAATGTTCTCAGAAAGAAGGTTGGGATTTGTTTAAATCTTTACCCAGGGAAACATTTCCCAGATTGCGAATGTTTGCTGCGAATTTAATGACAATCTTTGGTTCTACATATATCTGCGAGCAGATGTTCTCGAGAATGAATCAAATAAAAAGCCAATCTCGTAATAGAGTAGGGCACGAACATTTGGTCCACCTTTTAAGACTCTGTTGTTCAGCCTTTGCGGCAAACATTGACGAACTGGTTGGAAGTAAACAGTGCCAACAAAGCCACTAACAGAAAAGGTGTTCAAGATGCTTATTTGATTTTCTTTACATCACAAAATAATGACATTGAAATTAACTGAAGCCGCCACTGTAATAAGAGAAGTTCGTGACGTTATGAATACATGATTGCGTAGTAGCTTCGTAAAGAGAGGGTGGAGGTAAATCCGCCGACTCCTCTTGCGGTTAAGGTTGGGCATCGCTGTTATAGAGCCTTCACTTCCTAAGACGTAAGCAAAGAGGAGGAGTCACGCCGGAAATAACAGCGTCGCGACTACAGTTCAAAGTCTGTTACTACATTAGATGGAGTGAAGTTTTCAATTCCTTGGCTTTATAAAATTTACAATCCTTATATGAAATGAAATGATGAAATGATTAGCCTAAAAAAAAAAAAGTCCCGTTAAGGGCAAAGGCCTCCTCCTATAGAGGGAGAGCTCTATTTGTCTCACGCGGTGAGCTACTCCGCGTAAGAGTGGAATTGTTCACTTGGTTCACATTCTGCACAGTTTGGTATTGTTCGCTTGTTTCTGTCGCACTGGTTTTAGTCGCTGTTCACTTGTCTTCTTATGTTTCTCCAGTCTTCCCTATGTCTTGCTCTGCTTGACCAATGGCTTCCTACTCGTTCACTGAAGAGGTCGGCCCATCTTCGTCTTGGTCTTCCGTGTGATCTCTTGCCAATGCGGGGATCCCATAGTGTGACTTTCTGCGTCCATCTTTCGTCTCTAAGTCGTGCAACATGGCCTCCCCACTTCCATTTGGTGTTGGTGGCTTGCAGTGCTGGATCTTTAATTGCTGCCATCTTTTGTAGCACTTCGTTTGGAACTCTGTCCCTCAGTGATAAGCCTAGTATCTTTCTCAGCATCTTTCTTTGGCATATTTGGAGACTGTTACGAAGTTTGGCAGTAAGAGACCACGTCTGGCACCCATATAACAGTACAGGAGTTACGCAGGTCTCCAATATTTCTACTCTGAGTTTCTTGCTGAGTGTTCCCTCCAGTACGATGAACTTGAGACTCCAGAATGCCTTCCACGCGAGAGAAATCCTTCGTTTTATTTCCTTCTCTGTCTTCTGATGAAAGGAGACTAGCTGTCCTAGGTATACGTATCCAGATACGTATTGTAGTTCTGCACCATCAATTATTATGGGTGACTCCGGCCCGTTCGACATTACTTGTGTCTTGGTCATATTCATCAGGAGGCCTGCTGATCATCTGGCGTTGCATAAATCTTGGAGCATTGACTGCAGTTCTCTGGGTGATTTGGCGAACAATACGACGTCATCAGCAAACCTTAGATTATTTAGTCTGCTGCCGTTGATGTTTATTCCACAATTTCTGTTCCAGTTCAGTTTGCGAAAAATGTCTTCTAATACACTTGTGAATAATTTTGGGAAAATTGGGTCTCCTTCTCGCACTCCTCTTTTGAGCCCGAATGGTCGTCCTTCGATCTCGGTTTTCACTTTGGCACAGCTTTGATTATACAGTTTATTTAGTATCGTGATGTATTTGTTGTCGACTCCCTGCGTATGTAGTGCTTGCATTACACTCGAGTGTTCAACCGAATCGAAAGCTTTGCTATAATCTACAAAGGCCAGGTATACTGTTAAATGAAATTCTTCAGCCTTTTCCATGATCTGGCTTACGGTTTGGAGATGGTCTGCCGTGCTGTACCCTGAGCGGAACCCCGCTTGTTCGTTAGGTTGATTTTCATCCAGGGTTTTCGTTAACCTTCTAGTAATTGTTTTCGAAAACAGCTTATATAAGTTAGGCATGAGACTTATTGGCCTATAATTGTTTAGGTCATCTTTTGTGCCTTTCTTGTGGAGGAGGATTATAGTACTTGATTTCCACTGGTCCGGTATTTCCTCCGTGTCCAGAATTTTGTTGTAGATAGTGGTGATGGTCAGTATCAGATGATCTGCGGCTTGCTTCAAGAATTCATTGTGTATACCGTCTTCGCCGGGAGTTTTTCCATTCTTCAGTTCTTCTATTGCCGTCCTGACTTCGCTGGCTAATATGGGAGGAGTGACCTGGGAGGGGTTGGTATTGGGTATATGGTTCGTTGCAGGATTCTGGAGTGAACTTGTGTATAGGGATTCATAGTATTTTGTGGCTGCTTCGATGATATTATTCCTTGAGGTGATGCGGTTCCCTGACGGGTCTTTGGTTCCTAATATCCATTGTCTGCCTCCATATAGCTCTCTTTTTGCCTTTCTGACTGATTTGTAAGATTCAAGTATCTGTCGCGTAGAAGATGCTCGGTGGTTTCGGATGTCTTTTCGTATTTCTCTCTTTGTTAGCTTATCTATCCTGGCGTATTCTTCTTTGTTTCTTTCAGAGTCATCTCTCGTGAGGTACAGCTCCGATCTACGTTTGATTAGTGTTATGGTTTCCTCGCTTAGCTTTCCCTTGTCTGCCTTTTGAGTGTCTTCGTATGATTGGAGTATGCAGTGCTCTAATGAGTCATATAGTTCTTGTGGCGTTTTTCCTGTGCTGAAGTCCGTCTGTGCCATCCGATTCTGCATTTGCCTCTTATATTCTTCATTGTCTAACATTTCTATGCTTGGTTTTGAATGTTTCTTCCATCGTCGTCTTTTTTCTAGTTTCAGTGTTGCTTTTACCATTCTATGATCAGTGCTGAATTTTAGGTTTGTTACGACTTGAATGTCACTTATGGAGTTTTGTCTGTTGCTCAGGATGTAGTCAATTTCGTTTTTCGTGCTGCCGTTGGGTGATCTCCACGTCCATCTGTTTTGGGGATTTTTCCTGAAAAAGGTGTTGGCTATTTTCAATCTGTGCTCTTGTGCAAACTGGACCAATCTATCTCCTCTGTCATTTCTTCTCCCAAATCCATGTGGTCCGACTGGTTCTTCATCTTCGTGGCTGCGTGACCCCACTTTGCCATTGAAGTCGCCTATGATTAGGTTCGTTGGTGACTTGAACTTTTCTAGTGCGTTATCTAGACTCTTGTAAAAGTTTTCTAATTCGTCTTCGCTACTTGCTTCTGTAGGGGCGTACACTTGTATAATCGTCACTGGAGAATTTCTCGTTGCTAATTTTAGGACTGCTATTCTTTCTGATATACCCGTTAGTTCCATCACCATGTGTTTTAGGTCTCTTTTGACAATGAACCCCACACCTTTCTGGCCTGGGGTTGTGCCTATGTGAAACAGTAGATCACCATTTTCTTTTTCTATTATTGATTCTCCCATTCTTCTAACTTCGCTTAAGCCTAGTACGTCGAACTTTATTTCTTTTAAGGCATCTAAATTTCCCCATTCACTTTCAGATGTAAACAAACGCTCCATTTCGAACAAAATTAAAACACTTTGATAAATTAAAACTATGTGTACTATCGGCAAAGCAGGTCGAAAACGTTTTGGTGTGCAGTTTCCATATGACCGTAATCCAGGTAGAAAATGTTGGTGTGCAGTTCCTAGATGACCCAAAACAGGTATCTAATTTTGGTGTGCAGTTTCCGACGCCCGAACTTTGTGACCATCAATTTTGAAACACCCTGTATTAGGCATATGTAAATACTTATACAGGGACATCATTTTATTTTTACTTCAATTTTTATTGTACCTGAGTTTCTGAATGTACTTCATTCCCACCCCTTCTACTAATGAAGTTCAACCGTCCTCCACACAGATCCAAGACCGCATATACAGTCATAGTAGCCTTACAGTCATTGTAAACAGTATGTTCCAAAAATATGTTCGCGTTTTCCAGTGACGAAAGAGCTTTCAATATTGAATCATTTTCGCACAGGTACTGTCTTCCTTTTGCCTACGTCGCATCCCGGTTTCCCCCACCTGCTATTCGCCTCTCTGTAAAGGCTAGTGGCTAGGCTGTCTTGGCTCTTTTCTGAGAACATTAATTTCAGTTAGGAATTAGACGTGTACGTAATATTATAACCACACAATTGTTTAAAATAACTTAAATAAAAGGGCTTAGTTAAGTAATTAACTGTCACGTGATTTCCTCCCTTTCTACGACCCTGCGACATTACCACTTGGACGGACAGTAGATAGAATGTCTGAGTAATTTTATCTTTTCGGATCGGGCAGAAGTGAAGATTGAATTTACAGTACGTAAGGCAATCTTTTATAGAGTAGGTACAGAATTATTTCAACATGAGTTATTGGTATAAAGTACGAAACTGGTAATTGGAATTAGGTACAATAGTCTATAGTGCGATAATAAGCACAAAAAAAAAGAAGCCAGTATCGAAATGAACGGCCACCATTTTCAAAAATGTCTTTAAATATCCATATTATGATTATTTTTCAATTTAACTTCATTCTCTATAGTGTACGCTAATGTGCTGTAGACAGTATAATATACACTGCATAATGAATACGTTCGCATGGATAACTCAGTTCGTGAGTAAAAACACTCATTGTTAATACTGTACTGTATTTTGATTCAACAAATACCCAAAAATTATCAAACTCAAAAGCGTGATATTTCCTAATTTACGTAAATGGATGAACTACTTTTCTTCCTTCATATACCTAGTAAAGTGATTTGTTTGTATATTACGCCAGTATCATCGAACTCCAGTCGTGAAAGGGGTAGCAAACAGTGTTTGTGGGAGATCGTGCGTATTTGTTTATTTTCCGCACAGAACCAATACGCGGTAAGTGTGAAATACCACATTCAGTATTCCCAACGTAACACACATAACAATTTCCCTCTTCTTACCGCTTAAGCGCGACATTCATTTTACTGCTTTAGGCTTTTAACTTATTATTTTTAGAGACGTTTAACATAGTAATAATTATAAATTGCAACCTTACCACTGCAATTTCACCTAAATTGCAATGTTAATTATTGTTTTTAAATATTTGCAAAAATTAAGTAAAGTCTACTACTCCACGAAACGTATTGCATTCCTGATACAAGTAACATTAAGGAAGCCGTGAAAAAATCAACAAGATTCCAGATGCCGATGTTATTACTGCAATATGTTATATAAATAATATTGTTAAAATATTAAAATGAAAAATAAATCATTACATAACCTTACCGTTTGTTTTAAGTTCGCATTTATAGACTGGGGGGGGGGGGGGGAAGACAGACGTATATCACGGCCTGCTGGAGTATAGTAAACACAGAAAACATTTTATAGCAACAATGTTGAAGAAAGATATTTTTGTTTTCCGAAGTTGCCGTCATTAAACCGAAACCAAGATGGAGATTTCATTGCAACTAATTAGAAATTCGTGTTTCAGGTATGTAATAAACGATCTTCGCACAAAATAATGTACGATACACGAGCGGTATGTTTGTTTTCATGTTCGAGGAAAAGATTGAAAAAGCGAAACGTATATTATTATTCCGGTTTTCAATCGTTGATCCAAAGGTATAGCCAGGTTAATACAGGAAATGTTAGTAAAAATAAAATGATGTCCCTGTAAAATAATCCCTTTTTGATCAAATAAAAAAATAATCAAACAGTAAGTTATGCATACCATTGTTGTCCTTTGTTTCCATACAAAATCAGGAAAGTCCTAAACCTATAATATTCCATTCCCCGTATACAGTAATGTTGAGAGAGTGCGCACACAGTGGATGGGTCATATGTCTGTATGTTTGCCTTATTGCAGAACAGTTGTGGGGCAGACAAAGCAGCAAGAGCACCACCACCGCCCGATAATGCAGACGGCTGTTGGGCCAAGCAGAGGCGTGCAGAGGTTAACGGAGAAAGACGACACCCACCATGGAAGAGAAAAGCTAGAAATGGATGTAGTCAGAATCCGACCTTTAATGAAGATATTAAGGCAAGTCCTTATTGCTTGCATGCATCTTGTAATCTAGTACTGTAGTACAGTGTTGCCTTATTTAGCGATAAGTCTCTAAACCTATGGAATTTTGAATCAGTCTCGGCGACAAATTTTGTAAAATACGATTAGCGACTTTTCTGCTGATTTTTACATTCTTCCACATTTTCCTTTCTTATAAGTAGACTTCGTTGAATTGCCACACGCAGCATGCAATCAGGTTGCCGATGTACGGTACTATAGAAGAGGTGAGAGACCCCCCGGTCTCGTAGTATAAGCAGTTCATGTTAAGAGATGTAACCAGTCCAAATAGATAGAACAGCTACAGATAATGTATACCTATGTAAGCACTTGTTTTTGCATTACTGTGGTTGGAATAGTTAAACCTTAACATTTGTTCAGTGCAGACAAGAATTCAATCAAACATGCTACAATGAGAGTGTTGCTGTTCCAAATAATTGCCCCTGGAATACCCTTACCCCCGCAGCCAGTCTTGACCCGTTGGGGAACGTGGTTGGATGCTGTTAATTATTATGCAGAATATTACGGCAAAATAATGGAGGTAATTGATGCATTGGATAGCATAGACAGTTCCGCTGTTGCAGCTGTAAAATCATTGCCTTCTGAACAGCTATTGGAAGATATTCTGTTCATTGATTCTAATTTTAAAATCTTGTCCAAAAGCATCATCCTGTTAGAATCGTCTGCAACTCTCAGAAGCCCTTAATATAGTGGATAAAGTATCACAAACCGTTATCCAAAATAACATTTCACTAATTTCAGAAAAAGTGAAATGTAAGTTGAGAAACATTATTGCTAAAAATTTTGCCTATTCACAACTTCGTATTATAAATTATGTACCATCAGGTCACGACAAGAAGTCTGAAGTTGGTGTACTAAAAAGTAGTGACTTCCCGTTCTTCAAATATGCGCCTATTACATCGTGTGATGTTGAACGTCCATTTTCCCAATATAAAAACTCTTTGAGTGACCATCGGAGGAGGTTACTTTGCAGTCGCTCAAAATGTACGTAACTCTTCACTTCAATGCACATATTCAAGGATGATGTGAGTATCTTACATTTAAGAATTAATATATCTCACTATAAATAATTGTGTATTTACATGTTTAGACATTTCCTACTTCAATGATCATTCATTATATTTCTTGAATGCAGGATACAGGTTTTATTGTAACAGCAGTATACTGCTCAGTGTTTACATCAGAGGCATACTTCACCCGTTGCACGTCCCCTTCTCATACAGTCTATACCGCGTGCGCAGTAAACCTTGCGATTTTCGTGGCAATTCCACGAAGTCTACTTATAAATTAAGGTGAAAGGCATTATCAAGCGAAATTTATAAACTTCTACTAGCAATTTGGGAAAAGGAAATTGTACCAGAACAATGGAAGCAGTCCATAATCGTAGGCTACTTATTTTTAAGAAGGGGGACAAGACTAACTGTAGTAACTTTCGAGGAATATCACTTTTGTTGACGTCGTACAGAATTTTGTCGAATATCCTTTTGAGAAGATTAACTCCATATGTAGATGAAATTATTGGGGATCATCAGTGTGGTTTTAGGCGTAATAGATCGACTATTGATCAGATTTTTTGTATTCGACATATAATGGAGAAAAAATGGGAGTATAAGGGTACAGTACATCAGTTATTCATAGATTTAAAAAGGCGTATGACTCGGTTAAGAGAGAACTTTTATATAATATCCTTATTGAATTTGGTATTCCCAAGAAACTAGTTCGATTAATTAAAATGTGTCTCAGTGATACGTACAGCAGAGTTCGTTTAGGTCAGTTTCTGTCAGATGCGTTTCCAATTCACTGTGGGCTAAAGCTAGGAGATGCACTATCACCTTTACTTTTTAACTTTGCTCTAGAAAATGCCATTAGGAAAGTACAGGATAACAGAGAGGGTTTGGAATTGAACGGGTTACATCAGCTGCTTGTCTATGCGGATGACGTGAATATGTTAGGAGAAAATCCACAAACAATTAGGGAAATCGCGGAAATTCTAGTTGAAGCAAGTAAAGCGATAGGGTTGGAAGTAAATCCCGAAAAGACTAAGTATATGATTATGTCTCGTGACCAGAATTTTCTACGAAATGGAACTATAAAAATTGGAGATTTATCCTTCGAAGAGGTGGAAAAATTCAAATATCTTGGAGCAACAGTAACAAATATAAATGACACTCAGGAGGAAATTAAACGCAGAATAAATATGGGAAATGCCTGTTATTATTCCGTTGAGAACCTTTTGTCATGTAGTCTTCTGTCAAAAAATCTGAAAGTTAGAATTTATAAAACAGTTATATTACCGGTTGCTCTGTATGGTTGTGAAACTTGGACTCTCACTTTGAGAGAGGAAGAGAGATTAAGGCTGTTTGAGAATAAGGTTCTTAGGAAAATATTTGGGGCTAAGGGGGATGAAGTTACAGGAGAATGGAGAAAGTTACACAACGCAAAGCTGCACGCATTGTATTCTTCACCTGATATAATTAGGAACATAAAATCCAGACGTTTTAGATGGGCAGGACATGTAGCACGTATGGGCGATTCCAGAAATGCATAGAGAGTGTTAGTTGGGAGGCCGGCGGAAAAAAGACCTTTGGGGAGGCCGAGACGTAGATGGGAGGATAATATTAAAATGGATTTGAGGGAGGTGGGATATGATGATAGAGACTGGATTAATCTAGCTCAGGATAGGGACCAATGGCGGGCTTATGTGAGGGCGGCAATGAACCTCCGGGTTCTTTAAAGGCCACTAAGTAATTATGTATAAGTTAAAACATTCAACTGAAGTCATGTACTTCTTAGTTTTAGAAGAGGCATGACTGAGTCGTCTAATGATTCATACGTGAAAGCCCTGATCTCATATATTTGTGATCAGTGATCAGGGTGAAAGATGCTGATTTAATGATTCTCACGGATTAGGTCTCTCTCTCTCTCAATGCTACTGCTTCAACACCCATAAACGGCGGCAACTTTGATTGTCACGTGACGAGTCGTGAGCTCCAACTAATTCTTGTGTCTTTTTACTTCTGTGTTTATGAAAACCTGTGATAAAGCTAGGACAGCCATGCGCTGCTAGACGACACTTCCCGTTTTTATGTCTCCTGGCCTTGCTTACCTCGGCTAGCTCCCTCCTCACAATCAGCTGGTCAGTTCACGCGCGTACTATTTATTTTCTTTATCTGATATTTTCAATACTTTCTTATCAACGATGCACCAGTAAAAGATATGTGTTTATTTGTACTTTCAATGCGGAATCTAACCATATATTTTAAAAATATTTTTTCGTGGGCAAAGGTGTCTTAATGAAGAAAAATCTAAATTTCTCCATCTCCATAAAAAGTAAGAAAAACTGTTTACATGTCAATATAAACTTTAATTTCTCAGCATCAAAATAAACCACGATTTTGATCATTGGGTGAAAGGGTTTCGGAGCCACAACAGTTTAAATTTGCTAATTTTATGAAAATACGATAAATTAAATATTTTTAATTTAAACACTATGAAGTTCTGATGCCTCAAACTTTGCACAAAGCATTGTATCACAGCGGACAGAAAAAATTTCATTGTATTTAAAAATTGCAAGGTCAATTTTCTCTATATTTCGGTAGATTTGAGATGGAATAGCCCAAATAGTGTTTAGATTGTGTACATAGAAACGAAGTAGTGCAGCCAACTTCGATGATATCACTCCTTAGGACCAGCTCACCTAACGAATTAAGTCTACTGAGCCCTGTCAATCAGGAGGCCCTTGCCCTTACGGGATCTAGCAGGCTAAATTTATTATTATTATTATTATTATTATTATTATTATTATTATTATTATTATTATTATTATTATTATTATTATTATATTCACAAAAATTATTTTGGACAACTACTAAATAAATATATATATATATATAGGCGAAATAGAAATAATCGGGACGAAATTCATATACAAATTGCTGAGCCATTTATACCCGAACCCACACTTTCTGAGGTCGAAATTGCGATAGAAAATCTGAAAAATTATATGTCTCCAGGTATCGATCAAATTCCAGCAGACTTAATATAAGAGGGTGGAAGCGCATTATCTAACGAAATTTATAAGCTTTTACTTTTTATTTGGGAAGAGGAAATTGTACCAGAACAATGGAAGGAGTCCATAATCGTACCTATCTTTAAGAAGGAGGACAAGACTAACTATAGTAACTTTAGAGGAATATCACTTTTGTTGATGTCGTAAAAAAATTTGTCCAATATTCTTTTGAGAAGATTAACTCCATATGTAGATGAAATTATTGGGGATCATCAGTTTGGTTTTAGGCGTAATAGATCGACTATTG
Source organism: Periplaneta americana (assembly GCF_040183065.1). Classification (NCBI taxonomy): domain Eukaryota; kingdom Metazoa; phylum Arthropoda; class Insecta; order Blattodea; family Blattidae; genus Periplaneta; species Periplaneta americana. Next base: position 176,552,342 of record NC_091123.1, read on the forward strand.
ATCAGATTTTTTGTATTCGACAGATAATGGAGAAAAAATGGGAGGATAAATATACAGTAGATCACTTATCCATAGATTTCAAAAAGGCATATGACTCTGTTAAGAGAGCAGTTTTATATGATGTTCTTATTGAATTTGGTATTCCCAAGAAACTAGTTCGATTAATTAAAATGTGTCTCAGTGAAACGTACAGCAGAGTTCGTATAGGTCAGTTTCTGTCAGATGCGTTTCCAATTCACTGTGGGCTAAAGCAAGGAGATGCACTATCACCTTTACTTTTTAACTTTTCTCTAGAGTATGCCATTAGGAAAGTCCAGGATAGCAGAGAGGGTTTGGAATTGAACGGGTTACATCAACTGCTTGTCTATGCGGATGACGTGACTATGTTAGGAGAAAATCCACAAACGATTAGGGAAAACGCGGGAATTTTACTGGAAGCAAGCAAAGAGATAAGTTTGGAAGTAAATCCCGAAAAGACAAAGTATATGATTATGTCTCGTGACGAGAATATTTCCGTTCTCGTTGTCGTTTCCGTTCCCGGTTTATTGTTGAAGTTTCTCGCTGTACAATTAGCAGATTTAGGGGTGTACAATCTGCAACAGGCGCTGAGGTAGACGGATGGCAGACATGGGAGAATGTTAGCCGGTCTGGCTGACAAAAAGAAAGCCTCCTCAGTCTGTTCTGCAATGCGTGGGAATATACGATCACTTCATTATTGATCTCTGTCCCTCTCTCCTCGGTCCGGGAGCCCACCAACTTATACTTGTGTCGCAGCAACAACGGGAAATCAACGAAAACGCAACTGAACTCCTCCTCTCTTCTCTTCTCTTTATCTCGGAGATAGCGAGAGCGAGGTAGCGAATCATTCACTTGAACGAATGACTGATTTAAATCATTAATTTGACCCTCTTAAATTTTCAAAGCATTAGACGCGAAAGCAGCCTCCGAGGGAGATTCCATTAATGACGATCCCTCTCCAGATCTCAACTCTGCAATTCCAACGGTCTTTCAAGAAGGCTGTTTCCAAACTTACTCCGTGGTAAGAATAAACATGAGTATATAGTATATACTGGACTTTTTTTTTTAGTATGTACTCTTGTTAGAAAATCCACAAACGATTAGGGAAAACACGGGAATTTTACTGGAAGCAAGTAGAGAGATAGGTTTGGAAGTAAATCCCGAAAAGAAAGTATATGATTATGTCTCGTGATGAGAATATTGTACGAAATGGAAATATAAAAATTTGAAATTTATCTTTTTGAAGAGGTGGAGAAGTTCAAATATCTTGGAGCAACAGTAACAAATATAAATGACACTCGGGAGGAAATTAAACACAGAATAAATATGGGAAATGTCTGTTATTATTCGTTTGAGAAGCTTTTATCATCCAGTCTGCTATCGAAAAATCTGAAAGTTAGAATTTATAAAACAGTTATATTACCGGTTGTTCTTTATGATTGTGAAACTTGGACTCTCACTTTGAGAGAGGAACATAGGTTAAGGGTGTTTGAGAATAAGATGCTTAGGAAAATATTTGGGGCTGAAAGGGACGAAGTTACAGGAGAATGGAGAAAGTTACACAACACAGAACTGCACGCATTGTATTCTTCACCTGACATAATTAGGAACATTAAATCCAGACGTTGAGATGAGCAGGGCATGTAGCACGTATGGGCGAATCCAAAAATGCATATAGAGTGTTAGTTGGGAGGCCGGAGGGAAAAAGACCTTTAGGGAGGCCGAGACGTAGATGGGAAGGTAATATTAAAATGGATTTGAGGGAGGTGGGATATGATGATAGAGAATGGATTAATCTTCCTCAGGATAGAGACCAATGGCGGGCTTATGTGAGGGCGGCAATGAACCTCCGGGTTCCTTAAAACCCAGTAAGTAAGTATATACTCTTGTTAGTAAGAATAAAAACATTTGAATAATAATAATAATAATAATAATAATAATCCGTGGCGCTACAGCCCGTGAAGGGCCTAGACCGACCAGCCGGCTGCTGGCCTCACGCCCACATGCCATCCAACCAGAATGGAGATATCGTGTGGTTAGCACGATGATCCCCCCAGCCGCTATAGCTGGTATTCGCAACCGGATTTCGCTACCTATCGTAGCTCCCCAAGTGCATCACGATGCTGGGTGGGCACCGATCCCATACACTGGCCGAAATTTCATGAGAAAATTTCTTCCCCCATGAGGACTCGAACCAGCGCGCATTCCGTAACGCGAGTCCTAGGCGGGATGCCTTAGACCGCGACGCCACGGCGCGGGACAAAACATTTGAATACCTACTCATTTTTGATTACATACTCATAACATGGAAGCATAGTAGAATATACTCAAGTGTCCATCTTGTACAGAATATATACTCATGCTTGATAAGAATAAACGCTAGTATATTCTCATATTTATAAGTTCGTTCTCATGTTATTCTGAGTATGGTTTGTAGCAGGCTCAATTCTGAATATTTGTTGATTTGTGTTCAGTGTAGAATTAAATAAAAAAATGGCAGAATTTATCAACAATGTAGTACCTCATGGAAAAATATAGAAAAAGACGTGAACTTCAGAAGCCTTTAACGCTTCACAAAAGTGAATGTGAGAAAGGTTAAACACGTATTTGTTATTCGTAAAAACCATAACCTATAAAAATATGAATGGCTATCAAATTATAAGGTTAGATTGTATTGTTAAATATAATTAACAATTACAGTTTGTTTGGTAAAATTTGAATTGCAAAAAGAAATTACTTGTAACTTTAAATTATATATATAAAACTCTCTATAATAAAAAATAGAATCAGCATAACTGGAATTCTAGAAATGGATTGTAATCTCTATCAATCCAACATCCCGTAATGACGATTTCCCAGTTCTATTTTCTTGTGTCCTGTTTATTAACGTCACTTATCTGATTCACTGTCTCTTTCGTCTTTATTTATTTATTCATTTACTTATTTATTTATAAAAAGCAAACCACACACCACTACAGCATGCGAATAGCATGTGAAAGTCTATAAAAAAAAACTGAGCATCACGGTGCAAGGTGGTCAAAGAGGAAAGGTAACCCGAGTACATACTAACTTTTAAACGATCAAGAAGGCTGTAGAAATGAGTATATATTCGCGTTATTTAGAATGTCTTTATTCTTACGAAAATGAGTATGTTCTAGTGGTTACGAGTATATAATCACAGGAAGTGCTCATACTCAAAAGCATAAACCTTGAGAAAGTACTTAAGCTTTATTCTTACTACCCACTGTCACATAGGCCTACAATCATTCCATCAGTAAAATATGTGAATGTTTCATTAAAACATTTTATATTCTGTACTGTGTTTACAGATCTCTCTTAAATTGACTCGAAAAATAGGCACAAAGCACACATGTAACAATTTTCGATACGACCGAAAAAAAAGTTTATTTTGACATCAGATGCTACAAGTAGCTAGTGTACTGCCATTCGCATCCAAGTTAAAAGATTGGATTTCAATTGACGATCCCTTTACTACGATGGTAAAATCGAGGTATGCAAAGCGTGTGACAAACGCATTGGCTGCTCCATGAAGTCACAATTAGAACAGCATTTAAAAACTGAACTTCATGTGAGAAATAAAAGTCTTCTTTAGTGTAGGGGAGTAGTGGGTACAATGAGACACAAAATATTAAGACATATATATGCAAGTGATAATTCAAGTATTTTTTAAATCAAGTGCAATAGAAATAGATATTAAAACACGGAGTATAATAATACATAAACAAAAATGTTAATAGATAAAGGACATAATATACAATACGTGTTTGTCAAAAAAAATTGCAAATGTGTCACTGTTCCCATTCAGGAGGGTGCAGTGAGACACCACAGTGTCTATTAACGGACATTGAAATGATTTACATTTATTTCAAAAGAAAGGAAAGCTTGCTGTCTCTTTATCTTGACATGTTCTGTAGGCTTATTTAGAATCATTTTGATGTCTGACTTCGAAACCATTGAAACATCTGGAACATTTGGAAAAGTGAATTTTCCATGACATTTCAAACTTTTGCGAAAAAATGAAATGAAATTTTGGCGACAACAAAGGTTATAATTATAAGAATTTAATGTAATTCTTCATTATTTTTTTAACATTTTCTTAAATTTTGTGAATAATTTTTTATTTATTAAACCATTAAAATGTAATGTAGCCATTATTTTAAGCTATAGTTCCTAAATTGGTTACTAGTATGTTCATTTTTAATGTTAGTTACTGGTAAATGTAATATAATTACAGTTCGTTTTTGCAAATCATTGGTACATGGGGACAGTGAGACGTCTCAGTGTACACTTCAATGGCATGTCTCACGGTTCCTTTTGCGCATAGTTCATTTAAAAATGACGCCATCACTTCAAAATTAAAACAAGAAAGACGAAACTTTGCCAAACATAATCTCAAATACCATAGTATTAGTTAACAAAACATTCATATTTATATCTCATTTGTATGTCCAATACAGGGTGTATCTAAATTGGTGTCAAATATTTCGGGGACATGTTCCTAACACCAAAACATTACAAAAAGTACTTATGAACATTGGTCTCAAAATAATTTATTTCAGAGTTACAAGACAAAATTTAATGTTACAAAAATCGCTCGAAGTGGCTTCCTTCTGCTTCGATGTGTCCCCTAAACCTGCGTTACATGCTCTGGCGTACTCTGTTGAAAATTCCTGGAGTGTTTCGTATTTCGTGAAATCCAGTTTGGATACCCTCTCAGAATATCAACATTAAGTACAGGATTCGCATAAACCAGGGACTTTAAATGTCCCCAGACGAAGAAATCCATTGGATTGAAATCAGGCGATCGAGCAGGCCATGCAATGAATCCCCTTCGACCAATACATCTTTGGGGAATTACGAACTATCAGACTGAAATGAGCTGGAGCAGCATCGTGTTAAAACACATTCGTTGGATGACGTCCAAAAGCACATCATCAATTAAATGATGCAAATCATTTCGTTCTATTCACTCACAGAATACATTTTATTCTGATTTCTTCGCTCTACAAAATACAAACAAACAAAAAACCACCAAACAATCAGCGGTCAATTAAGGGACAAATCCTTTAATAACTCCCTAAGGAATGGTTTTCGTACCCATGTTCCTATTAACTTTTTTAATTGTTTTGATGTTAGGAACACGTCCTCAAAATATTTGACACCAATTTAGATACACCCTGTATAACCTTCATTCAACACATGCCAAAATTTTACTTCTGGAGTGAAAAATTACGAATTATTTTTTTATCACTCACCTTTATAACTACAATCAAATCGAGTATGAAAATACTGTTACTTTACTCATGCAACAGTCGACCTGGTTGGCGAGTTGGTATAGCGCTGGCCTTCTATGCCCAAGGTTGCGGGTTCGATCCCGGGCCAGGTTGATGGCATTTAAGTGTGCTTAAATGCGACAGGCTCATGTCAGTAGATTTACTGGCATGTAAAAGAACTCCTGCGGGACAAAATTCCGGCACATCCGGCGACGCTGATATAACCTCTGCAGTTGCGAGCGTCGTTAAATAAAACATAACATTTACATTTACTCATGCAACATACAACTTCACTGTTACCAACATCTCAACATCAAAATTTACCATCTAATAAAAAAGTCTTACCAACATCTTAACATCAAAATTTACCATCTAATAAAAAATGTCTCACTGTTCCCCCTGTCTTACTGTACCCACTTCTCCCCTACTGTGTTTTGTCCTATTTCATAGCACGGCCGGCCTTGTAAGGGAGGATGTGCTGAAAGCAGCGTCCTTCTTCGGGATGTAAATGCAGCGTTTTCGCCACGTTAATATCCTGACCTTGTCGATTATTTCTTCGTTCGTATGTATGCTTAATGACCGACCGCGTTAATGGGTCTGTCTCGGTGCCTATGCCGTATAAGGCACAGCTGCGTCAATCCACCATCCAACGTAGACGGATCCGGATGATTCTGTGTTGCTGTGCAGAGTGAATAAGGCGAAACTGCGCTTATCTACTGTGAAAACTACTGCTAAAATCCGAATGCAGCTAAAGAATTTTGGTCCCAGATAAGTTATCAGTGGCAGTATGAGAAGGGGACTAGTGCCCGTGTACACCATTCTCGATTAAAATTTGACCATGGTTAAGTCAGCACTTGACCATCTTCAACGCCAATTTGCGGAGTATCAATCTCGATCAAAGTTAAACAAGCGAGTTGATGATGATCAAATTTGATCACGGATGTGGGACCGATTATCTTGAATTGAACATGGTCAAGTCGAGAAAACCAAAATGGCGGCACGATTTGACGTGCTTGATGGAATTGAGGAGCGGTTTTGCAAAAGTCGATAGATGCAGAAATCAAGATTTTACAGAAATTACACTAAGTGACAGGATCTATCGAGCTTTGAAAAAAAAACTGGAAGGTTTGGTAGTCTCTACATACGGTATGAATCAAGTTTTGGTAAATCTGATTTCATAGATCGATTCCGGAGAAAGAAAATATACGCTATCCATATGTAACTCACTTTCGAAAAATTCTGCATCTATCGACTTTTGCAAAAACGGTCCTCAATTGAAGATGAAATGATGTATCTTGAACACGCAAATCACTGCGGAAATAGCAGAATTGGTGTTATTGTAGAAAGAGTAAGTTTGTAGATGAATAATAAATTTTTTTTTCTCAAAATAAACTAATGTGTTATATATGTTTCTGCTTTGGAAGATCGGGACTTTACTTGAGGACAAAATATTATTTAGGCCTAACTGTCCAATTTTGTTAACATAATAATAAAGTAGTTATTCTATGCAGGTAGTAATATAGTAAAACTGAATGACAATTTTGTAGAATGCGAGATTATCACTTATTTGCTAGGCTATAGATTTGCCGTTTGAAACTATTAGGACCTACAGGACGTTTTGGACAATTAGGCTATTTACGCTTGAATTAAGAGAAATTACACGGATACCTTCCTTTCCCTCTTACTCCAAAATTCCAACCTTGTGAACACAAAATAAATGGATAAATTTCAGAACAAAGAAACAAAGATACTTTCCTTTCCCTCTTACTCCAAAATTCCAAACTTGTGCACACAAAATAAATTGGCACTAAAAACTTCCTTTTCATATGCATTATGATGCGTATTCGACATGCACAGACGAATTGCTTTTTTTTTTTTTTTTTTTTTTTTTTTTTAGCGAGGTATCAGTATATTGAAATTTTCCCAAATAAATTATTGGTACTGAAATGTGTCTTTTCATAAGCAAGATGATGAGAATTCGACAAACACATACAAATCTGCTCTTTTTAGTAGCCTATTTCAAGATAATTGTCAGTGAGGTATCCTTATACTGAAATTTTCCCAATTATCAATAACTGAAATAACCACTGTATAAATTACGTTACAAATTATGTGGAATTATGTAAACACGTATAACTCATGTGAATTGTGAGGTTAAATCCAACCAGGTAGCCTGCTTTTCTCTTAGAGAACTTCCGTCAGTACTTTTATTCTGTAATATGGATGCATAATTGCTGACGAATTCTAAAGGAATTCCCACTTCGAACTGTGAGAAGTTCGGTTCTCTTTTCTTTTTTTTTTCTTCCATGATTATTGAAACTTGTTATTTGAAAACTGCGAGGATGTTTGAAAGCAGTCCGACAAACAAAAACGAAGCGATAATTGACAGAGTGCGTTCGTTCGCTGTTTTATACGCGGTAACCTAGCGCTCAGATGATTCTTCTCAAGCGAGCGTACCGTCAGCTGACGGGACTGAGTTGATCGAGGGAAAATGTCGGTGCACCGCATCTGTAACTTGATCATTGTCAAGAATTAACCATGTTTCCGTGATCGCTGATAAACGGGCTAGATGATCGAGAATGGTGCACACGGCCATAGGACTCCGACCTCTTCTAGAAATAGTTCAAAATGTTACTTTTATTTCAGTTTCAATTCACATAAATAAATGCGCATGTTCTCAAAATAGAAGCGCTGTCAAGGCTGGTTCACAATAAACCGGAAACGAGAATCGGAACGAAAACGAAAACGGTAAAAATTGTTAAAATGTGTACATTTAAATGTAAGCATTCACAATTAACGAAAAGCTTGCCGGAGCCCGGGATCGGGAACAGAGAGTTGGCCAAGTCTCAACTTTGGCGTTCACGTTTCCGATCACAGCCCACTAGATTCATTCTATTGCCATCTAAAAGCTATTTTGTCGTCGTATATTTTGTAGTAAGAAGACCGTGACATAACCTATACATTATTTTGTTCTGTGCTGTGCATCATGGAGCAAGTTTTATTTGATGAGATTCTAATATTGAGTGTTGAGGAAAATCCTCACGTTTACGATAAGCGGCGCGCCTCGTATAAAGATGAGAAAATGAAGGAGAATACGTGGCTTTCAGTAGCTGTATCTTTGAACACCGATCGTAAGTGAATCATATTTTATTACTGTATTGGTTGTATTACACATTACATATTCATGCTTCAATTCAATAACTACTGTTGTGTTCATTTTTGTTCTATTACAAATGTTTCTTCTCTAATTATTTTACGTTATGGTAGACTTAAAATAGGTTGTGATAATAAAGATGCATGGGCATATTTATAGTACCGTACTTAATGAAATGTTTCAGTTGAAATTTCGAAGTTGGTTAATCTGTGTTTATGTTGGCTGCCTTGTACTCATGAGAGAACGCCATTGGTTAATTATACACAGATAACATCAGAATGCGTAATATCGACTTTATATATCGTTATTGACATGCATATCGATATGCATAGTCGTCTACGTTCTCGGTTTATTGTGAATCAAAAATTTTCATATTCACGTCCTCTGCTTCTCGTTTTCATTCTGGTTCTCGTTCCCGATTTATTGTGAATCAGCCTTCATTCTAAGAATCGCTGCTTTTTCAAATCTGGCTTTCAGGTATAGCTTCCTGTAAAGTTGACTTCGCGTGTGTAATCGTTACAGTACCGAGTACATTTGCTTGTAAGTAACTGTAATTGAATTAAGTAAAATCGCTTAAACTACAAGGTCAGTATATATAGACCGTTTACAGGATCTGCCTATTAGTTGGTTTTGTGTCTTCTCAATGAGGAAGGATTAAACCTGGCGGAGGTGAAACACTTAGAACTTGGAACTTCTTTCGGTTTATGTCTGAAGTCGTGTCTATATAGCTTCATAAAACCGTTATTAGAACAACAAAATACAGAAAGCCTCGACTTTCTGTAAACTTCAGGCTGGATTTCATATCCACAAAGGTTACCATGGCAACTGTACTAACTGTGTTCATTTGAATACGAGAGAGTAAAAGGGAATGTGCTTTTGAGTGATGAACGCCTATAAGACGAATGCAGTCGACCCGTAGAGAAATAATTTAATATTTTCGATATTGAATACTCGCTCGGAACACGTGGACAATGTGTAGCAGTGTGTAGTATTCATACTGCATATTCCCCTAATACACGGAAATTCCCCAGAGAATTTTTACTGAAATTGTTACTGTAACGTTTTTAATAAAATTGTATTTCGAAAATGGGATTGAACTGGAGCTTTTAAACATGTGCACGAGGAGGATTGAATTTTTGTGGCCTTTTTAAATAGAATAACAAATATACCTATCAGTTTTGATCTGCAACATTTTGGAAATCTGTCAATACAACCTGTATTTTCGGTATACCTTTCAGTTCTCCTTCTTTTAGGGTTGCCAACCCTCCCATATTTGCCCCTAATTTTTAATAGTCTCCCGGCTCCTGTATTATTCTTCTTTTCGAGCATTTTTCTCCCTTATTTTTGCATAATGTAAACATTTTTATTCTAAACACTAGCCGTACCCGTGCGCTGCGCTGCACCCGTTAGAAATAAATATAAAGTAATTACATAATTAAAATAGGACATTTGATCCAGGGAACATTCGTGTTTGATAGAAGGATAAATCGTTTAATATGTTACTTAATTTAAATTGGATCCAAATAATTAAATTGCGATCATTTTGGTCCAGAGACACTCATTTGGTGCAATGACAATTCCTTTAACATGTTTCTTAATTTTTATTACATGCAACCATAATTTAATGAAGATTGATATCATTTAGATTTAATGTGTAGGCCTATATTTTATTTTACTTGTTATAGGTTTCCATTGAATTATGCTAATAACTTAATTTTAACCCTTGTTTTCTACATATTCAGTAAATGGCGCTTGGCCCACTATGGTTCTGAACCCTTCAAATAACTTAAATTATATTATATAATATTACATATATTATATTATATTATATTATATTATATTATATTATATTATATTATATTATATTATATAATATAATATATCATATCATATATATCATATATCATATTATATTATATTATATTATATTATATTATATTATATTATATTATATTATATTATATTATATTATATTATATCAGAAGTTACTGTAAGAACAGTATTGCATTATGTCCATCTAGAGAAACTACACTTTCCAATGGTGAAATAATAATTAATTATACAAATCGGTTGATTTAGCTTCCGATATTACTTCATACAAACACAGAAACATTCTCTGTAGGCTATCTTTCATAGTTTTCGATTGTTGCTGTCCAAGGCCCCTTATAGACGAAGTCATTTTTTTTTTAATTCATTACACGGCCTTAGATGGCAGTTATTTTAATTTTACAACTCATTTATCTCATTAAATATCAGTCCTATCAAATTTTTTAAGGAATAAAACTTATCGAAAATTATTTGTAAAGAAACTTTTGTTATGTAACATTTTTCACAAAAATCAATAATAAGCGAGATATTTCGATTTATTTAATTCAGGCCCCCTTATAATCCCCCTTTTAAATAACGTATTTTGAATGCCATATAGCCTAAAATCTAAGTTACAACGAACTTAATTTATATTCCAATTTTCATCGAAATCCGTCCAGCCATTATCGCGTGAAAAGGTAACAAACATACAGACAGACATACAAACAAAAATTCCAAAAAAGCGATTTTCGGTTTCAGGGTGGTTAGTTATATGTATGTTAGGACCAATTATTTTTGGAAAATCGAAAATTACCAGAAAAATTTCGTCTACAGATTTATTATTAGTATAGATTTGATTTTGCCGTGAATGATGATTGATTATATGATGAATTTTGTTGTTGCCAATTGAGTATGAAACTCATTTTTGACGCATATTTATGCTATGAACTGTTGAATTAGTTACAAAGTGCAAATCTAGTTTTCAGGTAAAGTTTCCTGTAAAGCAGATTTGAATAATTTCAAGGGAAAAATTGTTCCGGGGCCGGGTATCGATCCCGGGACCTCTGGTTGAACGTACCAGCGCTCTGCCAACTGAGCTACCCGGGAACTCCACCCGACACCGTCTCAACTTTTCCCTTTATATCCACACAACTCGCGTGGGCCGACGAAACGCCAGAGACCCACATCGAGTGCACACAAACTCTGTGTGACTTGGAATTGTGGTTTTCTGTTAACGTACACAGTGACGTATATATTATGCAAATCTAGTCTTTCAGGTAAAGTTTCCTGTAAAGCAGAACTAAAGTTGCATCTACACAGTTCAATATTCCGATCGCGTATGCGTGCAATCTGGGAAGAATATTGAAAGAATCAAGTTTAAAAGGTACGTTCAATTAAAATGCATAATATATACGTCACTGTGTACGTTAACAGGAAGCCACAATTCCAAGTCACACAGAGTTTGTGTGCACTCGATGTGGGTCTCTGGCGTTTCGTCAGCCCACGCGAGTTGTGTGGATATAAAGGGAAAAGTTGTAAGGTGTCGGGTGGAGTTACCGGGTAGCTCAGTTGGCAGAGCGCTGGCACGTTCAACCAGAGGTCCCGGGATCGATACCCGGCCCCGGAACAATTAGTTACAAAGTGTTCACGATTACATACGAGGAAGTTTATTATGAAAAAAACAGGTTGAGGTTTTTTCCGGGGTTTTCCGTCAACCCAATATGAGCAAATGCTGGGTAACTTTAGGTGCTGGACCCCCGGACTCATTTCACCGGCATTATCACCTTCATCTCATTCAGACGCTAAATAACCTGAGATGCTGATAAAGCGTCGTAAAATAACCTACTAAAAAATAAATGAAATAAATTTCACTTTCACAATGAAACCTCAACCAGGCAACTTGCCCGGACCGGGAATCGAACCCGGGTCACTTGGTTTCGCGGCCAGACGCGCTAGCCGTTACTCCGCAGTTGTGGACAATTTATTTTATTGTTAGTAATCTTGTTTCCTCAATTTTGAAGTAAAATTATTGTATCGTAAGCAATGTGAAAGAGAAATTTAGTACACTATTAGTCTTTATGTCTCTCATGGCAAATCTAGCGCGCTATCAAAAAGGAATGTGTTATATGGCAGTAAAATTTCTAATAGCCTTCTATGAATATAAAAAATCAAACTCAAAATATAAGTGTTGTTCAAGAAATGCATTAAAATGTGCAGTCTTTATAGAAAGTAATTCTTTCCAGAAATGGGTTTTAGTGCTCACCCGTCTAAAATCAAGCCGTGTTAATTTTGTAAATTTGACAAAAAAACCTGGTTGGTTTTGTTCTAAGCATACGAAGTAGAAATGCTCGTACAAAAAGGGTGTTTCATCTCATGAACAATAATGGACAGATGTTCGAAACAGGAGCATAAGAACATGAGAATAAAGTTGTTTTTTTAGTAACTGAACCAAATAATTTGACATATTTTTCTATGTGAAATTTTGTCGATTCCTTAGTCTCCCGTATTTTCTCCAAAAAAAAGTTTGCAACCGAATCTTTTTTCTCATAAAGTCCCCGTCTTCGATCTTGCTGCTAAAGCAGCGTTGTACTCGTGCTACATCCATATAATACAATGTTGACCAGGCAGCTCAGTTGTTACAGAGCAACTAGCCACGAACTGGAAGAGTAGTGGGTTCGACCTCTGGTGGTGACGGGATTTTCTCGTTGCCTAACTTCCAGAACGACCTCGAGGTCCACTTAGCCTTCTATCAAATAAGTAGGGGAAAGCCGGGCAAAGCGGATAAGCTAAGATTAAACAATGCTACAGGCTATATTGTAGTGCTCTCGAAATAAAAACATCATGATATTGGTTGTGACACATGTTGTCCACATATCTAAAAAAAACAGCAATTCGTTTCTCGTACCTATAGACAGTGACATGATTTGAAAAAGAAAATATAGTTAATTATTCCCTTTGCCCGGGTACACGGGCAAAGCGAATAATTAACCCGGGCAAAGTGAATATACCTATAACATTTTCACATTTCTATTTAATTTTTTGTTATCTTACTTTTTTAAGCACCTTCGTACTATGCTACATTACGAATTTCTTAAAAATCAAGATGAGTCGAATATCATTTAATCGTACATGTCTTTAGCTTTCCGTACAAATTATTCTTCAGGCTTTAGGGTTGAATTATTCTGATCACTTAAGAAGCCAAACTAAATTCCGGCCACCATAATATAGGCCTATACTCCCACGAGACCAACGCACACAATGCAATTCTTAGCGGTATTTTAAAAATTAGAGGGGAATTTGAGTTGTATTTTATCAAATGCTCAATATTTTAAAGGTATTGTGGATCCTACATACAAATGAAGAGACGTGAGAGCTCACGCACGGCTGGGCTATCAATCTTTTCCCTTTGGGGAGAAAAGTTGAAATATACGTTTAATATTTTATGTAGGCCTATATTTCTAGCACAGAAATTTCTCCTGAATTGATTCCAAAATATTTAACTCTTATGTGAAGTTGAAGAGAACTGTTATTCAGCATTTATATATTATATTTCAGTCAAAAAGTTTTACAAGTATTATTATTTGCACAGCAATAGCAGTTAATTAAAGTAAAGATCTAAAAATTTGCTATATACTTGTCAGATATTGCATGCGTATGACTATATTAAAAGTGTTATTATATTCCAGTAATGAAGTTAGTTTAAAAAATATTAGTATTTTGTATTTCTATTGGTGCAGCTCAAGGACACGAAAATCACCTAACATCTTCCTTGTTCAGAATAAATTGTCATTGCATAACCAAGGATGAAGATTGATTTCACAAAATAAGAACACTAACAACATAAACTATCTTTCTCGCAATGCTGGCGTAGCAGTTTAATTTCACAAATTGAGGAGACAAGAAAAACTAACACTGTAATAAATTTCTCACACATTGCTCACGGAACAGTTTTATTACGAAAAATTGAGGATAGAAGGTTACTAATATAAGCTTACTCTCACAATCCTTACGTTGCAATTTTATTTCACAAAACTGAGGAAACGAGAACAAGATTACTAACAGTATAATAAATCTCTCTCACAGTGCTAATGAATCAGTTTTATTTAAATAACTGGGAAAGAAGAAGACTAATAGTATACTAAATTTCTCTTTCACATTGCTTACGATATAATAATTTTAATTCGCAAAATTGGGGAAACAAGATTACTAACAATAAAATAAATTTCACTTTCACAATGATTCCGATTCTATTTCAATTCACAAAATGGGGGGAACAGGGTTACTAACAATAAAATAAATCTCACTTTCACAATGAATCCGATACAATTTTAATTCACAAAATTGGGGGAACAGGGTTACTAACAATAAAATAAATCTCACTTTCACAATGAATCCGATTCTATTTTAATTCACAAAATTGGGGGAACAGGGTTACTAACAATAAAATAAATCTCACTTTCACAATGAATCCGATACAATTTTAATTCACAAAATTGGGGGAACAGGGTTACTAACAATAAAATAAATCTCACTTTCAAAATGAATCCGATACAATTTTAATTCACAAAATTGGGGGAACAGGGTTACTAACAATAAAATAAATCTCACTTTCACAATGAATCCGATAAAATTTTAATTCACAAAATTGGGGGAACAGGGTTACTAACAATAAAATAAATCTCACTTTCACAATGAATCCGATACAATTTTAATTCACAAAATTGGGGGAACAGGGTTACTAACAATAAAATAAATCTCACTTTCACAATGAATCCGAGACAATTTTCATTCACAAAATTGGGGGAACAGGGTTACTAACAATAAAATAAATCTCACTTTCACAATGAATCCGATACAATTTTAATTCACAAAATTGGGGTAACAGGGTTACTAACAATAAAATAAATCTCACTTTCACAATGAATCCGATACAATTTTAATTCATAAAATTGAGGAAACAAGATTACTAACAATAAAATAAATTTCACTTTCACAATGAATCCGATACAATTTTAATTCACAAAATTGAGGGAACAGGATTACTAACAATATAATAGATCTCACTTTCACAATGATTCCGATACAATTTTAATTCACAAAATAGAGGGAACAGGATTACTAACAATATAATAAATCTCACTTTCACAATGGTTCCTACACAATTTAATTTCACAAAATTGACGATAACTGACAATATAATAAATCTCACTTTCACAGTGCTCCCGATAAAATTTAATTTCACAAAATTGAGGAAACGGGATGACTAACAAAATAATAAATCTCACTTTCACAGTGGTTCCGATACAATTTTATTTCGTAAAATATAGAAAACAGGATTACTAACAATATAATAGATCTCACTTTCACAACGATTTCGATACAGTTTCATCTCACAAAACTGAAGAAACAGAATGACTACATCATAATAAATCTCACTTTCACAATGCTCCCGATACAATTTCATTTCACAAAATTGAGGAAACAGGATTACTAACAATATAATAGATCTCACTTTCACAATGATTTCGATACAGTTTCATCTCACAAAACTGAAGAAACATAATGACTACATCATAATAAATCTCACTTTCACAATGCTCCCGATACAATTTCATTTCACAAAATTGAGGAAACGGGATTACTAACAATATAATAGATCTCACTTTCACAATGATTTCGATACAGTTTCATCTCACAAAACTGAAGAAACAGAATGACTACATCATAATAAATCTCACTTCCATAATGCTTCCGATACAATTTTATTTCACAAAATTGAGGAAACAAGATTGCTAACAATATAATAAATCTCACTTCCATAATGCTTCAGATACAATTTTATTTCACAAAATTAAGGAAACGAGATTGCTAAGAATATAATAAATCTCACTTCCATAATGCTTCCGATACAATTTTATTTCACAAAATTGAGGAAACGAGATTGCTAAGAATATAATAAATCTCACTTCCATAATGCTTCCGATACAATTTTATTTCACAAAATTGAGGAAACAAGATTGCTAACAATATAATAAATCTCACTTCCATAATGCTTCCGATACAATTTTATTTCACAAAATTGAGGAAACGAGATTGCTAAGAATATAATAAATCTCACTTCCATAATGCTTCCGATACAATTTTATTTCACAAAATTGAGGAAACGAGATTGCTAAGAATATAATAAATCTCACTTCCATAATGCTTCCGATACAATTTTATTTCACAAAATTTAGGAAACGAGATTGCTAACAATATAATAAATCTCACTTCCACAATGCTTCCGATACAATTTTATTTAACAAAATTGAGGAAACGAGATTGCTAACAATATAATAAATCTCACTTCCATAATGCTTCCGATACAATTTTATTTCACAAAATTGAGGAAACGAGATTGCTAACAATATAATAAATCTCACTTTCATATTGCTTCCGATACAATTTTATTTCACAATATTGAGGAAACGAGATTGCTAACAATATAACAAATCTCAGTTCCATAATGCTTCCGATACAATTTTATTTCACAAAATTGAGGAAACGAGATTGCTAACAATATAATAAATCTCACTTCCATATTGCTTCCGATAAAATTTTATTTCACAAAATTGAGGAAACAAGATTGCTAACAATATAACAAATCTCACTTCCATAATGCTTCCGATACAATTTTATTTCACAAAATTGACGAAACGAGATTGCTAACAATATAATAAATCTCACTTTCATATTGCTTCCGATACAATTTTATTTCACAAAATTGAGGAAACGAGATTGCTAACAATATAACAAATCTCACTTCTATAATGCTTCCGATACAATTTTATTTCACAAAATTGAGGAAACGAGATTGCTAACAATATAATAAATCTCACTTTCATAATGCTTCCGATACAATTTTATTTCACAAAATTGAGGAAACGAGATTGCTAACAATATAACAAATCTCACTTCCATAATGCTTCCGATACAATTTTATTTCACAAAATTGAGGAAACGAGATTGCTAACAATATAATAAATCTCACTTTCATATTGCTTCCGATACAATTTTATTTCACAAAATTGAGGAAACGAGATTGCTAACAATATAACAAATCTCACTTCCATAATGCTTCCGATACAATTTTATTTAACAAAATTGAGGAAACGAGATTGCTAACAATATAACAAATCTCACTTCCATAATGCTTCCGATACAATTTTATTTCACAAAATTGAGGAAACGAGATTGCTAACAATATAATAAATCTCACTTCCATATTGCTTCCGATAGAATTTTATTTCACAAAATTGAGGAAACGGGATTGCTAAGAATATAATAAATCTCACTTCCATATTGCTTCCGATACAAGATCTTCAGGCTACTTTAAAGTCTTAATTATACTCACAGTCTAGTTGAAATATATACAGAAGAGTTTTACAATATAGTCTACTAGTACAACACAAAGTTTCAGTATCAATATTTAATACAACACAGAAATATTCATGAAGCATTGTTTAATATCATAAATTCACGTACAGAATAGAAGGCGTAGGAAATTAGATATTTGTTTAATTTGGCCCTAAATAATCTTATGTTTTGAGTTTGATTTTTTATATGCATACGAAGGCTATTAAAAATTTTACTGCCATATAACGCACTTATTTTTGGTAGCACGCTAGACTTGCCAATGGAGTATGAAAGTCATTTTTGACTTATATTTATGCTATGAACTTTTGAATTAGTTACAAATTGTTCACGATTGCATACTGTACTGACAAGCCATGGGCATTTTTGTAGTTTTTTGAAAATGGTCCTACACGATTTTGGCAACTGCTATTATTATAATAATAATTTTGTAGCAGGAATATACTGTTATTATCTGCTTTCCCCAGACTATTATTCCAAAACTCATTACCGAGTGCAAGTATGCAAAGTATATTGTTTTTAAGGTATTGATATTATTTTACTATCTCTTGCATAGATCTAATAGCAAAACACGCAGAATTTAGTTTGCTGGTAATTTATTTAAAACGATTTTTCCAATTTAACACATTATCGATTTTTAAGCCAAGAAATTTGATGCTTGTTGTTTCAGTTAGGGGCATGTTGTTAATTATTGTGCTTGAAATTTGTGAGGTTGAATATGGGCAGGATTTAAATTGGATTATGTTAATTTTGTTACAATTTAATACCAATTTATCGGCTGAGAAGCTTTCACATATTTTGAGGTTTAGAAAAACAAACAATCCGTTTCCTGAAAGTTCACAGAGAGTGAGTAGAGGAGAATAATACCTAAAATATGGTTCTTCTATTACGTTAGAAGTGTTTTAACTAGAAATCATTAAGTTCTTCTCAGAACTTCTTTTTAACAAAACACTTTCACTTTCGTGTAGGTGATTAATCATCGATGAAGCTAGTGCTGTGCATTCTGTTGACTTTGTTTGACGGTTACATAAAAGCTTAGTGTGGCGCCATGAGAGATATAAGGAACTTTTCCATTACGTTTTTGTTTCAGGCTGTGTTATTGGACGATCTGCGTTCATTATATGAATAAGTAATTTTAAACTGCATATCGTCAGCTAATCGACTGAAAATTAGCTTTGCATGCAGCTTTCTCCAGTCACATTCCAATTAATTATACGCGAGGTACAAATGTATTTCAATCTTTCATTATTTTCTGCCCAAAAGCAGGTCTTTCACTACAATCGCAGCATTTTCAAAACTTTCCTTCTGCCTTCCTGTTATTATTTATGGGAAAACTATGGTGAAATAATGTTGAAAAATTAACAAAATTCACTTTTTTGTTTTGTTTTTAAAATTGTAATTATACTAGTGGCTTGTGCAGCAAATGCTGCAAACTAAGTTCATTAGTATATATTATATTATTTTAATGTACCGAAGTACATATGATATTTCCATGCAGGTATTCTGCGTCATCATACGATGAAAGAGTAATGGAACGGAGAAAAATTCTCTCCGGCGCCGGGATTTGAACCCGGGTTTTCAGCTCTACGTGCTGATGCTTTATCCATTAAGCCACACCGGATACAACTCCGACGCCGGTTAGAATCGTCTCAGATTAAGCTCCAACTCTTGGGTTCCCTCTAGTGGCCGCCCTCTGCACTACGTCATAGATGTCTATGAACGCAGGACCGAAGTCCACACATGTGATGAGGTGCACTCGATATGAGTGACTAGTTGGCCGGGATCCGACGGAATAAGCGCCGTCTTAAATCACGAAGTGATTTACGCATGTCATATACCGGCGTCGGAGTTTATCCGGTGTGGCTTAGTGGATAAAGCATCAGCACGTAGAGCTGAAAACCCGGGTTCAAATCCCGGCGCCGGAGAGAATTTTTCTCCGTCCCATTACTCTTTCATCGTAAGTTCATTAGAAATTCAAATAAACATTTTTCAGATTTATTTTCAATGAAGAATACCAGATATTCTGAAAGTTATTTGCTTCCGTAATAATGAAAGATACTCTCTCTCTCTCGAGCCAATACTGAAGAGAACCACGCGTATAAATATCTACACCATACCGCTATTAAATATATGAAAAAGACCCAACCCCACTTGATTAATAACTATAAAAATATTTGCAGTTATGTATTGCATTCAGGTTACTTGATATTTATGAGTATAGAAATCACAAATCTTTACTTTTTGCGAGAATATTAATTTCAAAACTCTTTGGCTTAGGGTCGTATTCATAGACGAGACTTTGGACCAAAGTTGACTTTGGAAAGTACAAAGTCACCATTTTCCTATTCACAGTCGACACTTTGACGAAAGTAAACTTCAATCGTGACTTTGCTTCGAAGTCGCCGAAAATCTAGACTTTGACTTTGACTTTCGTTCGTGGACATAAGGAAAATGACTGATATTTGGAAAATTGTTGAATTTTCTGAGAATATTGAAGACATCTAGGAGATTATTAAAGCTACTCATGCTCCTTAGCGTATTATTATAGGTTATAAATTCAAATCAAGGTACAGATTTGATAAACAGACGCTATTAAATATCCTCGACATGTTTCAACTTTCATTGATGTATAATAATCAAAGAGGATTATCTGTTGCACCATAAATACAACTTATTTCATTGTGATTTTACTCTATAGGTAAGAATTGATAGCTTAATATTGATTTTTAGTATTTAATTCTATAGGTTGATAGGTTATACAGTTGGATATGCAGTTAATTTATAATCCTTGCTGTCGTCATAATAATGTTTAACTGCATATTGATTTCAGATAATTTTTAAGTAGTTTCTACAGACATGCAAGGAATGTCTGCCAACTGTCAGCAGGATAATATGTCTCTTTCATAGTCTGTCATTGGTGGCATCTTCTTATTTTCCATACCTTCAACACAAAATTATTTTATAATGAAACAACTTGGGGGCGTAATGTAAAACTAACGTAACTGCAATCGATGTTTTATTCACAAGAAAATTCTTAACAGGCAATACTATTTCAGATGAAATATTATATCATGATGTTTTGTAGTTACGAATTACGATTTTTATGACTAAGTAGAACAAATTGTTGTGGATTGGTGTAAAGACCTAAAAATGTTAATTTTTGTACTTGCGTTAGCTTCACATTTTATTATATTTACTAGCCGTACCCGTGCGCTCCGCTGCACCCGTTAGAAATAAATATAAAGTAATTATATAATTAAAATAGGACATTTGATCCAGGGAACATTCGTGTTTGATAGAAGGATAAATCGTTTATTATGTTACTTAATTGAAATTGAATTAAACAATTAAAATGCGATCATTTTGATCTAGAGACCACTCATTTGGTCATAAAAATTAGTTTAGGAAATAAAGGAAACGAATATACAGAATAGCCTATCAAGTTTTCTGTGCATAAGAATCTATTTTAATCTTACCTGTCCTCGATTCACTCAGAAGTTACTGTGATAACATTATAGCATTATGTCCATCTAGAGAAACTACACTTTCCAATGGTGAATTAATAATTAATTATACAAATCGGTTAATTTAGCTTCCGATATTACTTCATAGAAACGCAGAAACATTATCTGTAGGCTATCTTTCATAGCTTTCGATTGTTGCTGTCCAAGGCCCCTTATAGACGAAGTCATTTGTTTTTTAATTCATTACACGGCCTTAGATGGCAGTTATTTTAATTTTAGAACTCATTTATCTCATTAAATATCAGTCCTATCAAAATTTTTCAAGGAATAAAACCTGAACACACGCTCTCGCCATGAAACAATACTAACAATACCATCCCATCGCACCTCCTCATACTCATCCTCTTTCACAATAGCCCTGCCAAGACTCTGGAATTCGTTACCTGCTAGCATCAGGGACTGTCGAAATAAAATTCAATTCAAACGCAAACTTACTAGGCACTTGGTCAGTAATTGAGACTCGTTCAGACATGGTTTCTTGTAAATAGTTCTTTTAATCTACCACAAAATATCTCAATATCCGGTAATTTCATCACTATAGAATTTTGTTATTGTAGGTTTAATTTGTAATTTAGTAAATACAAAAATATTCTTTGTTCTTAACTTCTATGATAAAATGTCTAGCTTTCATTAATCAGGTATTCTTGTCGTACTTTAATTTTTATTGTAATTGTAATTGTAAATTTAATATTAATTGTAATCTTATTGTTCATGTTATAGTTGTAATCCCCTGGTAGAGGGGCAGAGAAGGCCTGACGGCCTTATCTCTACCAGGTTAAATAAATAAATGTAATCTAATCTAATCTAATCTATCGCAAATTATTTTTAAAGAAACTTTTGTTATTTAATTCAGGCCCCCTTATAACCCCCCTTTTAAATAATGTATTTTGAATGCCATATAGCCCAAAATCTAAGTTACAAAGAAATTAATTTATTTTCCAATTTTCATCGAAATCCGTTGAGCCATTATCGCGTGAAAAGGTAACAAACATACAGACAGACAGACAGACAGACAGACAGACAGACAGGCATACAAACAAAAATTTCAAAAAAACGATTTTCGGTTTCAGGGTGGTTAATTATATATGTAGGACCAATTATTTTTAGAAAATCGAAAATTACCAGAAAAATTTCGGCAACAGATTTATTATTAGTATAGATGTAGGCTAAAGCTGCAAGAACGGTTAACAATCGCTTAACATGTACCAATGTTCAATTGTTTCATTGATTTGTGACTCAAAAGATGACTTTGATTGTGGCAATGCCTACTCTATTTCAACTATCTATAAATTCAGTTAGTTTAGAAGGCAGTGATTGTGATTGCCAACATTAGAACAAGATCGTCAGATCTCGACTTAGCAAAGTCAAAGTCTCAGAAGTATTGTCTATGAATAGGACTTTCAACAAAGTTAAACTTTACTACGAAAGTCGACTTTGGGAAGTCTTCATCCAAAGTCACGTTTATGAATATGTAAGATGTAGAGTTATGTTACAATGAAAATTGTTCTTTAATATTCAATTATATGGAACTGGAGCAGAACATTGTTCGTATATGGGCAACATTACCGCCTGATTCCGTATCTCATACCAAATTGAAATGCGAAGTTAAATGCAATTTCCACCACGAAAATAATTGAGTGTCAGCGGTGACATACGTTAGATACGCGATGCGATGCTGTCGTTATCAGAGTCACAGTATCGATTTCGATTCATTGTCTAGGTTGCTAATGTCCCGTACTTACTTACTTACAAATGGCTTTTAAGGAACCCGAAGGTTCAGTGCCGTCCTCACATAAGCCCGCCATCGGTCCCTATCCTGTGCAAGATTAATCCAGTCTCTATCATCACACCCCACCTCCCTCAAATCCATTTTAATATTATCCTCCCATCTACGTCTCGGCCTCCCTAAACGTCTTTTTCCCTCCGGTCTCCCAGTTAACACTATATGCATTTCTGGATTCGCCCATACGTGCTACATGCCCTGCCCATCTCAAACGTCTGGATTTTAAGTTCCTAATTATGTTAGTGAAGAATACAATGCGTGCAGTTCTGTGTTGTGTAACTTTCTCCATTCTCCTGTAACTTCATCCCTCTTAGCCCTAAATATTTTCCTAAGCACCTTATTCTCAAACATCCTTAACCTATGTTCCTCTCTCAAAGTGAGAGTCCAAGTTTCACAACCATACAGAACAACCGGTAATATAACTGTTTTATAAATTCTAATTTTCAGATTTTTGGACAGCAGACTGGATGATAAGAGCTTCTCAACCGAATAATAACACGCATTTTCCATATTTATTCTGCGTTCAATTTCCTCCCGAGTGTCATTTATATTTGTTACTGTTGCTCCAAGATATTTGAATTTTTCCACCTCTTCGAAGGATAAATCTCCAATTTTTATATTTCCATTTCGTACAATATTCTCGTCACGAGACATAATCATATACTTTGTCTTTTCGGGATTTACTTCCAAACCGATCGCTTTACTTGCTTCAAGTAAAATTTCCGTGTTTTCCCTAATCGTTTGTGGATTTTCTCCTAACGTACATGTCCCGTACTATCTTTTAAAAATTGAAAATGTTCCTTCCAACGTTAGCAGCCCGATCGTACACCGGGTGACGAGGAGCGCTGCTGCACACTGAATGGCCAATTGAATAAGTAATTGCGATAGTACGTGCGGGAGGAATGCACTGACTGCAGTGATTCAAACTACGCACAAAATTCTGTCAATGCGAAGAACCCTCCTATCGTAATCACACTGGACTAACGTAATCATTTTCTCCATTCATTCATTGCCAGCATTCTCCAATCTTTCCTATTTTCTGCCGTTATCTCTGTCTCCGCATATGATCCATATATCTTAATATGATTTAATATCGTCTTCTGTCCCGAACGCTTCTCCCGTTCACCCTTCCGGTGCATCATTCAACAGACAGTTTCTTCTCAGACAGTGACCCAACCAATTCCAAACACCATACGAGAAGTTGTAACGATATGACTTGATTTATGCAGATACAAGACTACACAATAGTAATATGCGATACAAGAGCGGTATGTTGACGTTTTCATGTTCTTGGAAATTAAAAAAGCTCAACTACGTTTCGCTTTTTCAAACTTTTCCTCGAACATGAAAACAAACATACCGCTCGTGTATCGTACATTATTTTGTGCGAAGATCGTTTATTACATACCTGAAAGAGGAATTTCTAATTAGTTGCAATGAAACCTCCATCTTGGTTTCTGTTCAATGACGGCAACTTTGGAAAACAAATATATCTATCTTCAACATTGTTCCTATAAAATGTTTTCTGTCTCTACTATACTGCAGCAGGCCGTGATATACGTCTGTCTTTTTTTTTCCCCCAGTCTATGATGAGTCTGGAATCTTGTTGATTTTTTCACGGCTTCCTTAATGTTACTTGCATTACAAATGCAGTAACTTGTATGTATGTATTTATTCACACTGCAGTGGGTATATACCCGGTGGCAGTGGTAACTAATTACACTCAATAATGACAGTAATAAACTTATTAATTAAAAATACAATTAATAATAATACTAATAATTAATACTAACAATAATTAATAATAATAATAATAATAATAACAACAACAACAACAGGGAATATACTAAACTTTTGTGGTGTTGTAGAGTTTACTTAATTTTTGCAAATATTTAAAAACAATAATTAACATTGCAATTTAGGTGAAATTGCAGTGGTAAGTTTCCAATTTATAATTATTACTACATTGAACGCCTTTCAAAATAATATGTTAAAAGCCTAAAGCAGTAAAATGAATATGACGATTAAGCGGTAAGAAGAGGGAAATTGTTATGTGTGTTAGGTTGGGAATACTGAATGTGGTATTTCACACTTACCGCATATTGGTTTTGTGCGGAAAGCAAGCAAATACCCACGATCTAGCACAAAACAGTTTTTATTATATGTCTTTGAAGTTTTATAATAGCTTACCAAATTGAAATAAAAATTTAAATTATGATTCATTCAAGTCGTTAGTTAAAAGAAAATTGTATGAACACAGTTTGTATGGCATTAACGAATATTTTAACTTGGCAAATAATTCTGTATGATTTTATTTATATTGACGTTGCTGTGCGTAATGTACATACGTCCAAGCAATAAAGTAGCTATCTATCTATCTATCTATCTATCTATCTATCTATCTATCTATCTATCTATCTATCTATCTATCTATCTATCTATCTATCTATCTATCTATCTATCTATCTATCTATCTATCTATCTATCTATCTATCTATCTATCTATCTCTTCCAGCATCATTATTTCTTCATCCACTCTTTCCAACACAGCTTCATTTCTTATTCTGTCTGTCAATATCACATGCTCCATCCTTCTCCATATCCACATTTCAAATGCTTCTATTCGCTTCTCTTCACTTCGTCGTAATGTCTATGTTTCTGCCCCATACAATGCCACACTCCATACACAGCACTTCACTAGTCTCTTCCTTAGTAATTAAGAATTATCCACAAAATCCCGTGAAGGGCAAGGGCCTCCTCACTATGCAGGATGGCTTGTCAAGCAGTTCCCGGTAAGCCACTCCGGGAATGATGGTCACTTTTGCAATGTCATAGTTTTCAAGATGCTGTCTGGGTTAACAATGAAGGGTCCATTAGTCGCTAATCAGTAGTCACTGTTAGGTTGCAAGTCACTTTGTGGTGAGCTTCCATAATTTCAAAATACAAAGTATTAATTTGAAATTGCGAAATTATTTTCGGAATATGTATGGTAAGACTTTCCTGTGTTAAATTTCAACGTACCTCGTTTACACGTTTCGGCCTATTTATGGATCATCTTCAGAACTGGTCGTTGTTGGTCTTGGCGCCACTTGTTCTGTTTCCTGTGAGGGTATGTTCCTGTGGTATAGTGTAGAGTCAAAGAGTGTGTGTGTTTTGAAGTTGAGTTGTGTGTTGAGAATTTCGTTGGGGTGTGTTTTTGTGTGTCTGTATATATCATATTGTTCTAGTGTGTTTAGTTTCTGGCTTTTTGGTTGGATGTGTAGTATTTCCATGACATACTAATACTATACAAAGGAAACAAAAGACAGATCCAAACGTACATCAACACATAAACAAAATACACCCAAAGCTACACTACACATTAGAAATTGAAAACAGGAAATCCATAAATTTCCTAGACATCACAATAACAAAAGTAGACAACAAACACACATTCAAAGTGTACAGAAAACCCACAACAACAACACACATACACAACACATCCAACCACCCAACACAACACAAACAAGCTGCATTCCGAACAATGGTACACAGACTATTCAACATACCAATGAACTAACGAAGAGCTAAACACAATCAAATACATAGCACAAGAAAACGGATACAACCCTAACATAATAGACAACATAATACGTAAGACAAAACATAATCACAAAAAACATAAGAATACAACACAAACACAAGAACACAAAAAATACATCACAGAAACATACGAAAACAAAAACACACAGACAAAATTGCAACCTCATTCAAGAAATGAAATTACAACATCGCATACAGAACAAATAACACTCTACAAAAACATCTCAACACACAAACAACACAAACAAACAAATACAACCACACAGGCGTATACAAACTCAAATGTAACACCTGCAACAACTTCTACATAGAACAGACAGGCAGATCGTTTCAAACACGTTACAAGGAACACATTACAGCCATAACAAAATTACAAAACACTTCCACATATGCAAAACAGATCACAAATGCTAACCACACCCACAGAGACATCAACACAGACATGAAAATACTACACATCCAACCAAAAAAGCCAGAAACTCAACACACTAGAACAATATGAAATATATAGACACACGAAAACACACCCCAAGGATATTCTCATACACAACTCAATTTCAAAACACACACACTCTTTGACTCTACACTATACCACAGGAACACACCCTCACAGGAAACAAAACAAGTGGCGCCAAGACCAACAACGATCAGTTCTGAAGATGACCCATAAATAGGTCGAAACATGTAAACGAGGTACGTTGAAATTTGACACAAGAAAGTCTTACCTTACATATTTCGAAGTGATACAGTGTTAAAAGTTGTGTAATCAAGATGTATGAAATTATTTTATTGAGATGACAGGGCGATAGTTGGCAAATCACATAATAATTTGTTAGTGAAGATATTGCGAATTTTTATTAAATTTTAATTGTAATGCATATGAGAAATTATTATCTAAATAAAATTCAGTTCAGATTTTAGATTCTCCTTTATCAGAATGCAATTGTTTTTGAGTGCATGCACATGTTACATTGTATCATTCGTGACTAAATTGCGTCACAACTCGACTGATTCCTGAATACATGTACTGTAAATGTCAATAATATGACTTATTACACCGGAAAGAGTATGCAGACGTACTTCCTCTCAAATTGTGGTTTCCTGAGTCTGGACGACTTCCGGAATAATACTGCACTTAAAAGTCTCTTCCCGTCGAGCGAGTGCATAGTAATCACGCTAGTGTCCACAGTTGTCTGCAGAAGAATAATTGTGGCTTAGTCAGAGTTGCATGTTGCATGAGGCATCTGAAAATGCAGGTCAGGACAGTTATTAGCCTTAAGTCCTTTAAGAAAATATGTAAAGTGTAGTAAAATGATACTTTTTACACACTACTGGGTAACACACCACACTTGGAACTCTGTTCTTTCTTATGGAAATTGATTTTAAAGTCCTTCTTCGACCTCTACTGGAGTCTTTGAATTATTCATTTTACCATGAATTAGGATGTATGTATGTATGTATGTATGTATGTATGTATGTATTCATTCACACTGCGAATGGGTATATACCCGGTGGCAATGGTAACTAATTACACTCGATAATGACAATTAATAATAAACACAACTAATAAAAGCAATTTGTACGAAATGGAAATATAAAAATTGGAGATTTATCCTTCGAAGATGTGGAAAAATTCAAATACCTTGGAGCAACAGTAACAAATATAAATGATACTCGGGAGGAAATTAAACGCAGAATAAATATGGGAAATGCCTGTTATTATTCGGTTGAGAATCTTTTATCATCTAGTCTGCTGCCCAAAAATCTGAAAGCATTTATAAAACAGTTATATTACCGGTTCTTCTGTATGGTTGTGAAACTTGGACTCTCACTCTGAGAGAGGAACATAGGTTAAGGGTGTTTGAGAATAAGCTGCTTAGGAAAATATTTGGGGCTAAGCGGGATGAAATTACAGGAGAATGGAGAAAGTTGCACAACGCAGAACTGCACGCATTGTATTCTTCACCTGACATAATTAGGAACATTAAATCCAGACGTTTGAGATGGTCAGGGCATGTAGCACGTATGGGCGTATCCAGAAATGCATATAGAGTGTTAGTTGGGAGACCGGAGGGAAAAAGACCTTTAGGGAGGCCGAGACGTAGATGGGAAGATAATATTAAAATGGATTTGAGGGAGGTGGGATATGATGATAGAGACTGGATTAATCTTGCACAGGATAGGAACCGATGGCGGGCTTATGTGAGGGCGGCAATGAACCTTTGGGTTCCTTAAAAGTCATTTGTAAGTAAGTAAGTAACTAATAAAAACAACAACAATAATAATAATAATAATAATAATAATAATAATAATAATAAGGAGCATCCTAAATTTAAAAATAGGCTTAAGGACTTTACTAATAGACGGTAATTATACACAGTATTTAAAGGGTGTAAATGATATGTTGTTATTGAAGTGTTGTATCAGTGAAGAATTATGTTGTGCCAGTGAAGTGTGTTGTGTCAGTGAAGTGTGTTGTGTAAGTGAAACTTGTTCCTGTCAGTGAAGCTTTATAGTTTATAGTGGCAGTGCAAAATATTTGAACAGTGAAATGTTTTTGAAGTGTTAGTGAAATCAGGATAGAATCAGTGAAATGTGTCGTAGTTCCAGTGCAGTGAGTGAATTGA
The DNA here is from genome assembly GCF_040183065.1 of Periplaneta americana. Taxonomy (NCBI): domain Eukaryota; kingdom Metazoa; phylum Arthropoda; class Insecta; order Blattodea; family Blattidae; genus Periplaneta; species Periplaneta americana. The sequence continues at coordinate 176,581,543 of NC_091123.1, forward strand.
CAGCGAAATGAGTGTAATATTGAAAGGTACTTGTGCAGATATGAACATATCATACTCGTGGGTTTTAGTTCGAACTTAGATTTAAGATACAAATGAGAATTATTTCAAATGTTATTTTAAGTGATCGTTTCATTTAATTTAGGATATTCCCTGTTGTTATTATTATTATTATTATTATTATTATTATTATTATTATTATTATTATAAATTGTTGTTAGTATTAATTATTAGTATTATTATTAATTGTATTTTTAAGTTTATTATTGTCATTATTGAGTGTAATTAGTTACCACTGCCACCGGGTATATACCCATTGCAGTGTGAATAAATACGGTACATACATATACACATACAAATTAAATAAAGCATGATCACTTAAAGTAATATTTAAAGTAAATCTAATTTGTATCTTAACCCTAAGTTCGAACTAAGACCCACGAGTGTGACAGGTCCATACCTGCACAAGTACCTTTCGACACTACACTTATTTCGCTGTCAACTCACTCACTGCACTGATTCTATCCTGATTTCACTAACACTTCTAACCATTTCACTGTTCAAATACTTTGTACAGCCACTTCACTGACACAAACACACTTCGCTTACACAATAGACTTCACTGACACAACACACTTCCTCACTGATAGAACACTTCAAATAACAAGATATCAATTACACCCTTTAAATAGTGTGTATAATATACTACCGTCTATTAGTAAAGTCCTTAAGCCTACTTTTAAATACATTTTTGGCTGTTGGTAAAGCCTTTAGTAAGTCTGCAGGTAAAGCATTCTAGTCCTTGATAGTACGATTTAGAAAAAAAACTTTCCAATGTCCGTCCTATGTCTTCGTTCCCTCAATTTATATGAGTGGTCTTTCCTTGAAGAGTAATTTGGCGGCTGCAACCTATTTTTTATTTCTCTCCAGGCAGGCTCACCTCTGTATGTTTTGAACACTGCGCATAATCGAATTCGCGTTCTCCGGTCCGTGAGTGTGTCCCATTTTAATGGTGAATTATTACGACAACACTTGAGAGCCGAATATCAGCTTTGAGATCTAGCTCAGCCTCTTGTGAAAAATTTTGTTTCACATCAAAGTTTTCTGCTGGGTCAGTGGCTGAGAAGAAACTACCCACTGAAGGGTGCACTGGGAGGAATGGTGAACGAGAGAAGAGGTCGTTGCAGAAGAAGATATCAAATAATAGATGATTTTAAGGCAGTGATGTCAAAGCAAGCGCATTTTTCTGACCTTGACGTCGTGCGCAGGCATTAAGCGCTAGGTATACTAGGAGGAATAAGCAGCCTGTTGGATTAAGAAAACAGTGGTGCACAAACTTCAAACGGAACGTGAAATTTTATGTCATTATTTTTATATGGCTTCTTTCTGTTTGTTATTTTCTATATTGTCTGTAAAACAAAAATACTATCACCTATTTCTTAGCCTAATATTGCAGTTATGCTTTAAACGTTAATAACATAATAAAGAGTAAAGAAGGAATATTCACACGAATTCCATAATAACTACAACTATACTGTACTAAGTGAATTAAACACATCATTCATAAAGAAAATGATATCCCAAAGAAAGAAATTGAATATGACATGATAAGTTGAAATTGATATTGATGGTATCTTTAGCCTTATAAAAGTAATCAAAACAATATTATAGTACAACGCAAAGTTGTCTAGGTATATGTTTTAACTGTAACTAATATTACATAATAAAAATCTTATGGCATTATGCTTTTCTGTGATATTGGTGCGCAACTTTCTGTTATCAGAATATTAAATTATCTCTAAATCTGCTGAAGCTATAAAACTGATGTTTTACCAACACATAGGCACATATCTTTTGTTTGTGATGTAACAGTATTTGCTTTGTTAATTCATTTCCTTACAAACATTTTCCATGCGAATATTTCCAAACATTTTAATACACTATCTTCAGTAATACGTATTTACGATATATTAGATTTACGAAAACATTATTTTAGTGCCTGTAAGGCTACTAAACAAACATATCTGAAAATTTCACTTTTGTGTAAAAAAAAAGTTGAGAAAATATTCCTTTTGAATAAAAAAGCAAACTTGTGAAAAATGAACATTAAAATTAAAACTTACATTCTTATAATGCACTTATACTTCTCAGACAAATCTAAAAATTAACATGGATACAGTTTTAATAAGTTCTCTTCCCATTATCCATTGAATCAGTGTTGGCCATCCCTGAATATAGCTCGATCAAGTGGCATATACTACCTCTTTCGTCTGTCTCTTTCCTTTCCGATGTAAAGTGCTCAGGCTCTCCTGGACTCTAAAGCGCGCGCTTGCTCTTATGGGCATCAGTTGACATCACTGCTTTAAGGTATATCGATCATATGCGGAGACTAAAAGAAAGGCAGAAAATAGGAAAAACTGGAGAATGCTGAGTTTGGGCAGAACACAATGTATGAATGAATCAAAGTTTTGTATACCAAAGGACGTTGGAAGGTAATACACATTTCTTATGCCGAGATTATGAAAAAGTTAAGATGCTAGCCCTATGTTTGCGACGTTCTTTGGGTGATGTATGCGGGATGAACCGTAAGAAATGTCATTAATTTCAGGGGGTTATTCTTTGGGATATTCCAAACAAAAAAGTTTAATACAATTCTGCTCGATTTTGTTTGCTTTTAGAGATAAAAATTGTTTATGCTCGACCATGCCGAAATGTAGTAATTATACACCTGGTAGCAGTCCTTTAATGCATGTCATTAAAGTACACCTATTCATTAAAGTTCAGGTTTTCGATTATTCTCGGATATGCAATCGAAAGACAACGAGGGAGGAAACGTCACGCAGGCTGGAAATCCAATACTGTCGCAGAAGGTTATGTTCTGTTACTATAATAATTAGCGTTAATTGTAAATAATATTCAAATAAATTCAATTTGTCATCTCGTTTTTCAATTCTAAATCAATTTCCAGGTTATATCAAAATTAGTTAATGTTATTCTCTAGATTACATCAAGGTCAATGACACTATTGTTCCTCGGAAAAAATCAATACTTTCACGTCTGGCACATCTCACAATTTACGAGCTATGCACAAGGTCACTTCCGATCTTCAGTCAGATACGAATAAAATGAATACTTCTGAATAATTTCAAGTTAGAAATATGGTCGAGCATAAAAAGTCGTATAAAACTTGCCTATAATGGTAATTAAGACGCTCGTATGAAAATTATGAAACTCGCTTGCGCTCGGTTCGTAAACAAACATACTCACGTCTTAATTACTATCATTATAGGCTCGTTGCATAATGTACTATTATAGTATGAGACATTTCTTAGCGTGTTTTGGTAAAGCTATTGATTAAATTCCCAATATGCTCAGTCAATTTAAGAGAGCAGTGTACTGTGACAATAAACTATTGAAAGAATTTTAGTTTTGTCCTTTAAATGTGCAGAAATTTGATCCGAACAAATGTAATATTTAAAATTATTTTTCAGAATGAATATTTACAATTCGTTCAGATCAAATTTCTGTACATTTAAAGGACAAAACTAAAATTCTTCCAATCATTTACTTTCATACATAATACTGTTCTCCAACCAGGAGATCAACCGTGAAAGGAATGTGCTTACTATTGCGTCATCTATTGGAGCGAAGTAGATAGACGATATTACCGTTATAACGTCAGTTTAAAAACCATGCGCTCTCCTCCATATGTTATTTCCTGTATGGAGAGATTAAAAGACCAGGAGATTAACCGTGATCTAATTTTGTAACTAGGGTAGTATCAATATGTGTGTATCAATGTTATGGTTTGTGCTGTGAGAGCTAGCCAATAGAGATAAGAGTACTCACGTGTGTGACCTTATGACATCTTATGACATCAAAATTCATACACAGCATTATCCCGCTTCGTCTCAGTCCCCGAAGGCTTTCTCGTGGTTGGAGAACAGTACAATGCTCTCTTAATCTGACTGACAAGCAAACATTATCTTGGGAGCAGATAATAGTAATATACGTTACAAGAGCGGTATGTTGATGTTTTCATGTTCGAGGAAAAGATTGAAAAAGCGAAACGTAGTTGAGCTTTTTTAATTTCCGAGAACATAAAAACAAACATACCGCTCGAGTATCGTACATTATTTTGTGCGAAGATCGTTTATTACATACCTGAAAGACGAATTTCTAATTAGTTGCAATGAAATCTCCATCTTGGTTTCTGTTTAATGACGGCAACTTTTAAAAACTAAAATATCTATCTTCAACATTGTTGCTATAAAATATTTTCTGTGTTTACTATATTCCAGCAGGCCGTGATATACGTCTGTCTTTTTTTTCCCCCAGTCTATAAATGCGAACTTAAAACAAACGGTGAGGTTATGTAATGATTTATTTTTCATTTTAATATTTTAACAAAATTATTTATATAACATATTGCAGTAATAACATCGGCATCTGGAATCTTGTTGATTTTTTCACGGCTTCCTTAATGTTACTTGTATCAGGAATGCAATAAGTTTCGTGGAGTAGTAGACTTTACTTAATTTTTGCAAATATTTAAAAACAAAAATTAACAGTACAATTTAGGTGAAATTGCAATGGTAAGTTTCCAATTTATAATTATTAGTATGTTAAACGTCTCTAAAAATAATATGTTAAAAGCCTAAAGCAGTAAAATGAATGTCGCGCTTAAGCGGTAAGAAGAGGGAAATTGTTATGTGTGTTACGTTGGGAATACTGAATGTGATATTTCACACTTACCGCGTATTGGTTCTGTGCGGAAAACAAGCAAATACGCACGATCTCGCACAAAAGTTTTTTTTTTTTTTTCCGTCATGTTAATAATGTCAGAACAATTGCGTATACAAATTTTGACCATTCGAGTGCAATTACGAGGACCCCCCAGATAGTAATTTTCCCTGGCGCCGGTTACAGAAAGAAAACACAATTTCATGGAAAGATTTGCTGGAACAGATACAGATATTGTTGAAATATTTTTCAACATATTCCCACCGGAAATGAGACATCTGTCAAAACGTAGCGGTATCGCTTACAGTTATTGTTATGCGAGTAAAGGCTGGTTCGGAAACGACGACTACGGAAATACAATTAAAATAAACGTATTTAAATGTGAGCATTCACAATTGACGAGAATCTTACCGGAGCCCGGGAACGGGAACGTGGAAGTTAATTGTGAATGCTCACATTGAAATATTTATTTTAACATTATTTTCGTTCTCGTTTTCGTTGTCGTTTCTGTTCCCGGTTTATTGTGAACCAGCCTTAACTCGTCAATTTGGGAACCTGGAGACAAACCCAGTAAACTTGAAGTAGATCCTTCATTTCATTTTAAATTAATTTCCTTTCTTATTCTGAGTGATCAGAAGTTAAAATTATAAGTATTTATAACCTTACTTAACGTATTTTTTATATAGGGTCATCATTTTATTTTTACTAACGTTTTTAATATTAACCTGGCTATACCTTTGGATTTAGAGTTAACAACCGGAAACATAGTTTGCTACCCACTCCCACGACTGGAGTTCGACGATACTGGCGTAATATACAAATAAAACACTTTACTAAGTATAGGAAGGAAGAAAAATAGTTCATCCATGTACGTAAACTAGGAAATATCGCGATTTTGAGTGTCATAATTTTCATTAGGTTTCTGTTTAATCAAAATACAGTACAGTATTAACAATGATTGTTTTTACTCACGAACTGAGTTATCCATGCGAACGTATTCATTATGCAGTGTATATTATAGTGTCTACAGCACATTAGCGTACAATATAGAGAATGAAGTTAAATTGAAAAATAATCATAATATGGATATTTAAACACATTTTTGAAAATGGTGGTCGTTCATTTCGATACAGGCTCCAGTTCTTTTGTGCATATTATCGCACTATAGACTATTGCATCTAATTCCAATTACCAGTTTCATCCTTCGTACTAGTAACTCATGTTGAAATAATTCTGTACCTACTCTATAAAAGAGTATTTTACGTACTGTAAATTCAATCTTCACTTCTGCCCGACCCGAACAGATCAAATTACTCAGACATGCTATCTACTGTCCGTCCAAGTGATTATGTCGCAGGATCCTAGGAAGGGGAAAAATCACGTGACAGTTAATTACTTAACGAGGCCCTTTTATTTAAGTTATTTTTAACAGTTGTATAATATTACGTAGACGTCCAATTCCTAACAGAAATTAATGTTTTCAGAAAAGAGCTAAGACAGCCGAGCCCTAGACTTTACAGTGGGGCGAGCAGAAGCAGGTGGGGGAAATAGGAATGCGACGTAGGCAAACGGACGACAGTACCTGTGCGAAAATATGATTCAATATTGAAAGCTCTTTCGTCACTGGAAAACGCGAACATATTTCTGGAACGTACTATACTTACTCAGTACTGTTTACTATATGCGGCCTTGATTCTGTGTGGAGGATAGTTTGAACTTCAATCAGTGGCGGTTCCTCGGGGGAGGGAAAGGAGGAACGTCCTCCTCACATTTTGTTCTTCTGAAAGTAAATACCAAATAAAATATGTGCCTTGAAATTCGAGAAAAATTCGATAATTTTTAAGTTCACAGCTATAAGAAAAACTCGATTGATCGAGTTTTAAACGACGCGCTCTCATGTGCTGTGGAAAACTGTGAGAAAGATGCGAGATTGTCTGTGTAGAGGAAAGGCACTCCATTCCTACTCTACTGCAGTTAACACACATAGACAACAGCGCACTAGCGGCCAGAGAAAGAAGCAGTTTTAAAGCAAGTAAATGAACGGAGAGGGAGGAGATCCTCCTCTGAATCAGTTATGGGCGGGAAATAGAAACAGACTGGTCGTGCAGCAAGCTCGCTACCGCTGCCATCTAACAATGTTGCATTCAACCTGACTATAACACATCTAGGAGGAGACACAACAAAAACAGTTTTAACGCAACGCTGTGAAAGACACCATGTAAACTTTTTTTTTAATTATAAATCAAAAATATTAATTGCACTTTATATAGGCTACTATTCAAGGTTTGAAACTTTCGTGGATATTTGAAAGTTAAAGTCGGGTTTATGTAAAACAAAGAGGAAGTAGTTTTACGTAATTGACCCCCTGAAATTCACTTCTATTCATTGTTTACTAGACAGGGCAACAGGCAAGTTGTCAGTTTTGTATAAATATATTTGAAACTGAAAGTAGGTACTCTAAACTACATCATTTTTAACATAAAAAATTAATCGGCCACCGGCAGCTTTGAACAATAATGATAGTATGACTTTACAAGAACTGACATTCTTCAAAAGCATGTGATGCTGAACTTGTAAAATGTACATGCGGCAACACAGACCACGTGGGTGGGTGCAGTGTTCTCGCTTTCTTCAGATTATTTCCCATTCCCATTTCCATTTCCATAAAAAGGTTCCGGTTACGAGTTAGTAGCTAGTCTCTTCCAACACGTGTGATGCTGTAGTGTGCTCGAAAAATGCTACGAGGTTGTGAATTTCCTTGTAATTGTTAATTTGCGCAATTATTCAACAATGAAAGGAAGTGAAATCATGATATATTTTGGACAATTTATGAAACTCAGTTTACAAGAACAGATTATTGCTATACGGAAGGGAAGGCCAACCCCAACACTACCTGGTCTTACATGTATGCATGTAGGCTAATTTGTAGCATGTTTCATTCAAGAAGGTGTCATTTAATGCTGTTAATTTATTTCCTCCTCTTAAGAAATATGCAGGAGCCGCCACTGACTTCAATAGTAGAAGGGGTGGGAGTGAAGTACATTCAAAAAGTCAGGTACAATAAAAGTTGAAGTAAAAATAAAATGATGTCCCTGTATAAGCCGCAGTTTCCTTTATGAAAAGCGATAGATTAAGGACATGATTGTTCTTTCTTAATATTCGTACCCTTACTTTTAAAGGAAGACCTTTTCGCTAGTTAGGCGACATCTAGTAAAACACGTATAACCATTCTTTCGTACTAGAGAACAGAAAGCTTCGCTGATATCTTGAAGTAACGTGTCACTTAGCGAGTGTAACAAACCACGACGCACGTCTGTTTGCAACGCTGTGACAGAAGCAGGAAAGCAGTCGCTCGCAGAACAACAGAAGAGAGCAAGAATCTTGTCACTGTGCATCCGCGCAAAACACGAATTCTGGTCACTTTGTGTTTTCCTTTCTTTGAGAGGAAACGAGAAATCTGACCTCGCTATGCTTCTCCTTAGAATTAGATTAAAGGGGCGACTTGTAAATAATCGTAAGATAAGCACAACAAAAGGGACGCAAGGGATTTGTTAGAGCGTTTAGGTCCATCAATCCTTCTTGTTGGGATGCCTTTCCTCTCGACTGTCTCTCGTTTTGCCCGACCTGGTCCCCTTCTGGCGCTCTGCGATGTGTGTTATACTGTATTTTATTTCATGGAGTGCAGTTTCATAGAAAGGACTTTGCCGACAGACCTTCTATTGTCCCCCTACTAATTGGTTGTCTTCCTTACTGTGACGGAAATCTTGTCTTATCCTATCAGTAACCAATCACAACCCTCGTTCAGAAGAATTGACAGGCTCCCGTCAAATCCACGTGGAGGCAGAGTTGCCGCATCTTTTCCGAATTCCAAGAATCCCGTCAGTCTCACTGTCTCATTTCGAGAGTCACCAGGATTGTGGCAACTGTGTAATGTTCGGATGAGGAGACAGGATGGAATTGTCAGAGGTGTTTGTGTAGGAAGTCATAAATCTGTAAGTGGATGTTCAAAGGAGCCACCGAACTGCACTCCTTGAAATAAAATGGAGTATACTCAAAGCGTACACTGTCTCCTTTCCAGGGATGAGACGGAACCCATTTTTTAATTTACGTGTAGGTACAGTACATCTCGAAAGAAGGAAATACTTCGACTTGATTCTTAAAACTATCAAGAGTTATTGCAAATATAATCACTAATCCTGAAAATACTAGCTGTTGGGAATTGGAAGTCTACGCAATATTATACAACTGTTTAAAATAATTTAAAGAAAAGTGCACCTTAAAGCAGTGATGTCAAAGCAAGCGCATTTTTCTGACCTTGACGTCGTGCGCGGGCAGCAAGCGCTAAGTGTGGAAAGAGGAAGGGTTGTGTATATGAATAAGTAACCTGTTGGATTAAGAAAATAGTGGTGCACAAACTTCAAACGGAACGTGAAATTTTATGTCGTTATTTTTATATGGCTTCTTTCTGTTTCATATTATCTATATTGTCTGTAAAACAAAAGTACTAACACTAAAGTACTAACTAATATTGCACTTGTGTGTTTAAATCTTAATAACACAATAGAGAGTTAAGAAGAAATATTCACTTAAATTCCATAGTTTTGTGTGTGTAGATGGATGGTTATGTGTGTAAATGGATGGTTATGTGTGTAAATGGATGGTTTTGTGAGTGTAGATGGATGGTTATGTGTGTAAATGGATGGTTTTTTGTGTGTAGATGGATGGTTATGTGAGTGTAAATAGATGGTTTTGTGTGTGTAGATGGATTGTTATGTGCGTAAATGGATGGTTTTGTGTGTGTAGATGGATGGTTTTGTGTGTGTAGATGGATGGTTTTGTGTGTGTAGACGGATGGTTTTATGTGTGTAGACGGATGGTTATGTGTGTAAATGGATGGTTTTGTGTGTAGATGGAGGGTTATGTGTGTGTAAATGGATGGTTATGTGTGTAAATGGATGGTTTTGTGTGTAGATGGATGGTTATGTGTGTAGATGGTTTTCTATGTGTGTAGATGGATGGTTTTGTGTGTAAATGGTTTTGTGTGTGTAGATGGATGGTTGTGTGTAAATGGTTTTGTGTGTGTAGATGGATGGTTGTGTGTAGATGGTTTTGTGTGTGTTTAGATGGATGGTTATGTGTATGTAGATGGTTTTGTGTGTGTAAATGGATGGTTATGTGTGTAGATGGTTTTGTGTGTGTAAATGGATGGTTATGTGTGTAAATGGATGGTTATGTGTGTAAATGGATGGTTATGTGTGTAAATGGATGGTTATGTGTGTAAATGGATGGTTATGTGTGTAAATGGATGGTTATGTGTGTAGATGGTTTTGTGTGTGTAAATGGATGGTTATGTGTGTAAATGGATGGTTTTGTGTGTGTAGATGGATGGTTGTGTGTAGGTGGATGGTTTTGTGCGTGTGTAGATGGTTGGTTATGTGTGTAGATGGTTTTGTGTGTAGATGGATGGTTATGTGTGTAAATGGATGGTTTTGTGCGTGTGTAATGGTTGGTTATGTGTGTGGATGGTTTTGTGTGTGTAGATGGATGGTTATGTGTGTGTAAATTGATGGTTTTGTGCGTGTGTAGATGGTTGGTTATTAGTGTAGATGGTTTTGTTTGTGTAGATGGATGGTTATGTGTGTAAATGGATGGTTTTGTGTGTGTAAATGGATGGTTTTGTGTGTGTAAATGGATGGTTTTGTGTGTAAATGGATGGTTTTGTGTGTAAATGGATGGTTTTGTGTGTAGATGGATGGTTATGTATATGTAGATGGATGGTTTTGTGTGTGTGTGTGTGTATGTAGAGAGGTGGTTGTGTGTGTATATGGATGGTTATGTGTGTAAATGGATGGTTTTGTGCGTAGATGGTTTTGTGTGTGTAGATGGATGGTTATGTGTATGTAGATGGATGGTTTTGTGTGTGTAGGGAGAGGTGGTTGTGTGTGTAGATGGGTGGTTGTGTGTAAATGGATGGTTTTGTGTGTAGATGGTTTTGTGTGTGTAGATGGATGGTTATGTGTGTGTAGGGAGAGGTGGTTGTGTGTATAGATGGATGGTTATGTGTGTAAATGGATGGTTTTGTGTGTGTAGGAAGAGGTGGTTGTGTGTGTAGATGAATGGTTATGTGTGTAAATGGATGGTTTTGTGTGTGTAGGGAGAGGTGGTTGTGTGTGTAGATGGATGGTTATGTGTGTAAATGGATGGTTTTGTGTGTGTAGGGAGAGGTGGTTGTGTGTGTAGATGGATGGTTATGTGTGTAAATGAATGGTTTTGTGTGTAGATGGATGGTTATGTGTATGTAGATGGATGGTTTTGTGTGTGTAGAGAGGTGGTTGTGTGTGTAGAGAGGTGGTTGTGTGTAGATGGATGGTTATGTTTGTAAATGGATGGTTTTGTGTAGATGGTTTTGTGTGTGTAGGGAGAGGTGGTTGTGTGTGTAGATGGGTGGTTTTGAGTGTGTGTGTGTTTTTTTTTTTTTTTTTTTTTTGCTTTCTGTGTGTGAGAGGAAAAGAAGAAGAAGAAGAAGAAGAAGAAGAAGAAGAAGAAGAAGGGAAGTATTAGGAATAACCATTGAAGTAGAGCGAGCTGATACCTGTTCCAAAAACAGCTTAGGCCTAGGGGCTTTTATTCTCTTATCGTGAATAAAGTATCAGCTGCTTGGAAGTTTCTTTCCGATTAACCATAATGTAGAAGTTACGGGTTACATACAACGCATTCATTAGATATGGGATAAGTACTGCAGAACTTTCAGTTGGCAACTTCATAGTTTGTGAGTGTGACAACTTTGATTTGTATTTCTGTTGGATGCGTGCTTTAAGATAGGAATATTAATATTAAATCGAGCAAGAGTGCGTATGAGTTGTGGACAAAATTCGAGACTTTTCACGATCTATTCAGTTTTAATCAATATCTGTGTAGTCTCGCGAGAGCATTAGAAGTTCATTTTGAGCGAATAGGATTTCAGCGTAAGTTGCATGTTTGTTGTATTCGTCGCATTAAAAATGCAACAAATATATCGCAGATATTCCCACATCCCATGCGGCAGGCAGGAAGGTGGGCAGACAGGAACAAAACCAGACTTATCGTAAAAACGTCACGGTCGTCCCAGTTGGCCGGAACTCGAACCCCGACCACAAAACGGAATAGGCCTAGTAATTCTCGTAAACAGTAAAATGCATTTGTATTCAAAATCACAGGAAGTTGCAGGCAGGATTACTGTGTTTTACCGATCACGAAAGCATGTAAGAATCGTCGAGGAACATTGGAATTATATTGCACACATGTGCGTGTCGTGGGGAAGGAAAGAGGCGGGCGTGTTAGGAAGCATTTTTTTCGAGTGTGCAGGTACGTGATTTATACAACAATCTGTTACATTGTTGATTGGTATGTGCATGGATGGACAACTCGTGCTCCCAACGTGCTAAAAAATCTTGAAAGAGAGAAAGGCAGACGGAGCCAGCCGCAGCAGTTACAAATTGTTTGTAGTTTCGCTGCAAAAGCAGTTCACTGCCACGGTGCGCTCTGGCGGCTCATGCAGGAGATCGTGATATCTATTCCATGATTTGAATTTCAGAATGACGCATGGTACAGTAATTATAGTAATTTTAGACAGACTATACCTGAACACATAACAAAATTATATTATTTTCTAGCTTTGTAAATTAGTTTAGTACTGGAAAAACAAACTGAATATAACTTTTTCAAGATACAACAAATATAGCTGCAACACTTATTTATTATTACACTATTTGTTAATATTTCTTATTATATGTCTTATTTAAAACGTAGAACGCTAGAATTTACAAGCCTTTATACATTAAAGAGTATTCCTCTGTTCTCAGAAAGGCAATAGTCTGTATTCGCAAACAATAACAAATTCAAGGAACTATTTTTTACATGTCACGGCAGATGAAATAAGCTTATTTCTGAGCTCTTTCTTTACTTTGAGAACTTTTACACTTCTTTCTTGTATTAAACTCTGACTCGAGCACATACAGTATATATGGAAGCAAAGAGTATTCGGAAATTATGACTTAGGCAACATTACGAACAGTTCGATACCTGATTTTGCTGGAATCTGAGTGGCGTTCTGTTTTGTAGATTTATTAATTAAAACTACAAATTTTCAGGATTTTCTATCGACGTAAGCCAATAAGGTTTCAGAAAAATTTCGATTCCTTGTCAATTGTCACTCTTTCTCCAAACTTAGCAGTGAATTCTTCTGTAGGTCTTGAAGTAGGGTCTTACATTTGATAAGAAGATTTTCTTATCACTCTTCAAGATAGTTTATAGTCAAAGAAAGTGAAGTTGTCTATGTTTTACATGATACTGCCACATTTCAAATTTATCCATAAATGTTCTTAGCTAGTCGATTATATGTCGTGCAATTCTGTAACTCGCACGCACAACTTGCTAACGATATTTGATATCAGTCTCACCTTGTTGATATCTCATTTTTACCTTTAGCTGTTCTAAAGCAGATGCAGACAGTATTTCTTCAGTAAAACCTTCACTGTTTATTCGTAACATAAAAGTCATGCGTAAGAAAGTGTAATAGAATAAAAGCTTCACCTCTCTTCTTAATAAAAAAATGCTCTTTTTACTCGTAACTAAAGGGAAATGATCTGGGAATTATATTGTTTTTCACTTAAAACGAGCCGCCACTTACTGCAGACGCGATCGAATTTGTGTCTTGAAAGAACCGCACACAGACAGTACAGCTAGTACAGAGTCCGTTCTACCTGCACCGAGATTGTGTTGACACTTTGAGAGCACGAGTTGCCCACCCATGGATATGTGCTACAATAATGTTGGTTTCTCATACTGCCACGTCTTGAAATCCTTATGCTACGGAATGCATGGATTTCCAGCAGCAAGGCGTGGTGGATTCTTCCTGTACTCAATAGGGGATTGTTTGGTCAGTTAGGTGCATGACGGCATTGTCTTCCAATGGCCAGACCCACTCCTAAAAGTCTTTAGTATTGAGAATGTGTGGATCTTTGCTATTGATTATGTATGCATGTACTTACCTGGAATATCTTACAGGCTATTCCATATGAAATCGATCAGTAAAAAACCTCGCATTTTTTTATACTCTAATTTTTCCCTATTTATACAAGGTGCTGAGGAGAGTCCATTTTCAAAAATATACTATCGAAAGTCAGAAACGGTTTTCGTATTGTTTGAGCGACAAATCTAGCGTATTTTATAAAAACAAGCCTCTTTCAGCGCTCAGAACTCTGGAACAATTTACTGCAGAACATTGAACGGGAGCTCATTTTGAAGCTGACATTTGGTAGGTTATGTTAAGAAGTAATCCTTATTTTTATTATACACAAAGAGACAGATAATCTGATTTTACTTACTTTTAGGCTTTTTGCCAATTTGTAAAAATGTAAAAAAATATTGAGAAAAAAACCTTGCATTATTAAGAGGGATTCGGTATTGTTTGCTTAGTGGTATGGCAATAAGTTTCGAGGGTATTAAATAGATTATTTTCACACGCCTTGACTTGAACGGCGCAGTACCGCACGCACTGGGCGAGAGCTGAAGATAAGCGAGCGTTGGGCGTCATTTTACTCCTGTGTTTATGAAAACTTGTGATAAAGCTGGCCTTGCTTGTCTCGGCTAGCTCCCGTCTCACAGTCAGCTGGTTACTTTACGCGCGTACTATTTATTTTCTTTATTTGATGTTTTCATTACTTTCTTATCAACGGTAAACCAGTAAAAAAAAATGTATTTGTACTTTCAATGCGGAATCTAACCATATATTTTAAAAATATTTTTTTCGTGGGCAAAGGCGTCTTAATGAAGAAAAATCTAAATTTCTCCATCTCCATAAAAAGTAAGAAAAACTGTTTACATGTCAATATAAACTTTAATTTCTCAGCATCAAAATAAGCCATGATTTTGATCATTGGGTGAAAGGGTTTCGGAGCCACAACAGTTTAAAGTTGCTAATTTTATGAAAATAGATGAATTTAAATATTTTTAATTTAAACACTATGAAGTTCTGATGCCTCAATCTTTGCACAAAGCATTGTATCACAGTTCTCTATGTACAAAAAAGTTCCATTGTATTTAAAAATTGCAAGGTCAATTTTCTCTATATTTCGATCGATTTGAGATGGAATAGCCCTTACACATTATTATACCGTTTCTTTTTTCACAAGTAAGGCACAATTGCAATTGAAGATCGACTGAAAGAAGAAGCTAAGTCACTTTTTGTTTATTTTTCTTTTTTGGTCCCATCTGCTAGTTCATAAAGTGAACTTTTTTCTAGTAAAACAGAATTGAAAAAAAGCCTGCGTTGTAAGTAAACTAAATGAGATGTAAACAAATCATGTCTTCTCAGTAGAGTCTTGCATTTGGTTACCTTAAATCTTCAAGCGACCCGCAAAAGTGTAGCTATGTATGGAGTACACAGTAGATCGACGGGACTCGAACCTACTACACGGTTCCGTGAACATGAGAAAACAAAACAAAGCTGAGCGCTTGAAGATCAGTGCTAAAATAGAAGAATTTGGTAGCCAGCACTTCATTAGTAAAGAAGAAAATATATTTTATCAGAAAGAAGGAAAAATTTCATTTGAAATGCTTAAAACGTTCATAGTCATTCATTATCATGTCTAGAGACTCGAAAAACACGCAATAATTTGTTTTTACTTTAAGTTCGTGCTGACATTTGTTAATGTCAATCTTTAATCAAATCTAAAGTATCTTAATGCGTTTCACTTACTGTAAAATTCAAGGATAGACAAATTCCGGGCGCCAAATAGCCATGGTAACTTAATATTATGTGGTGCCTGAATTGAGTTCAAAATTCTTTAAGACTTCTGTTTCTTTTACGTCACTATGACTAATAGATAATATTAACGAAAGCAGTTGTAGGAAGAAATTCGAATGTGCTTCTTAGATTAATATTGTTACATTTGTTGCGCATCTGAGGATGTTGCCAATACATAGCTTCAGTGGAGAACACAGATCGTCCCTGAGATAGTGTGTTTGCACTGCATATATATTTAATATGTTTCAGTAAATGTATCATCGTAGCTCGAATGGTTTTCTCTTTGTATGTGTGGACAAAATGTAATTTAATTATCCAATTTTGTGAAAATAGTAATAACGTAGTTAAACTAAATGACCACTTTTGTGGATAAGAGGTATCACTTCTTAACTATCGATACGATTCTTCTTTGCAAGATCTTCTACTCGAATAAAACATATCATTTAATTGTCCAAGTTTGTGGACATAGTAATAACTTAGTTAAACTAAATGACCATTTTTGTGGATAAGAGGTATCACTTCTTAGGTATCGATATGTTTCTGCTTTGCAACATCTTCTACTCGAGGAAAAAATATCATTTGATTGTCCAATTTTGTGGACATAGTTAAACTAAATGACCATTTTTGTGGATACGAGGTATCACTTCTTAGCTATCGATATGTTTCTGCTTTGCAAGATCATCTACTCGAGGACAAAATATCATTTAATTGTCCAATTTTGTGAACATAGTTAAATTAAATGACCATTTTGTGGATAAGAGGTATGACTTCTTAACTATCGATATGTTTCTGCTTTGCAAGATCTTCTACTCGAGGACAAAATATCATTTAATTGTCCAATTTTGTGAACATAGTTAAACTAAATGACCATTTTTGTGGATACGAGGTATCATTTCTTAGCTATCGATATGTTTCTGCTTTGCAAGATCTACTCGAGGACAAGATATAATTTAATTGTCCAATTTTGTGAACATAGTAATAACATAGTTAAACTAAATGACCATTTTTGTGGATAAGAGGTATCACTTCTTAGGTATCGATATGTTTCTGCTTTGCAACATCTTCTACTCGAGGAAAAAATATCATTTGATTGTCCAATTTTGTGGACATAGTTAAACTAAATGACCATTTTTGTGGATACGAGGTATCACTTCTTAGCTATCGATATGTTTCTGCTTTGCAAGATCATCTACTCGAGGACAAAATATCATTTAATTGTCCAATTTTGTGAACATAGTTAAATTAAATGACCATTTTGTGGATAAGAGGTATGACTTCTTAACTATCGATATGTTTCTGCTTTGCAAGATCTTCTACTCGAGGACAAAATATCATTTAATTGTCCAATTTTGTGAACATAGTTAAACTAAATGACCATTTTTGTGGATACGAGGTATCATTTCTTAGCTATCGATATGTTTCTGCTTTGCAAGATCTACTCGAGGACAAGATATAATTTAATTGTCCAATTTTGTGAACATAGTAATAACATAGTTAAACTAAATGACCATTTTTGTGGATAAGAGGTATCACTTCTTTGCTATCGATATGTTTCTGCTTTGCAAGATCTACTCGAGGACAAGATATAATTTAATTGTCCAATTTTGTAAACATAGTTAAACTAAATGACCATTTTTGTGGATACGAAGTATCACTTCTTAGCTATCGATATGTTTCTGCTTTGCAAGATCTACTCGAGGACAAGATATAATTTAATTGTCCAATTTTGTAAACATAGTTAAACTAAATGACCATTTTTGTGGATACGAGGTATCACTTCTTAGCTATCGATATGTTTCTGCTTTGCAAGATCTACTCGAGGACAAGATATAATTTAATTGTCCAATTTTGTGAACATAGTAATAACATAGTTAAACTAAATGACCATTTTTGTGGATAAGAGGTATCACTTCTTAGCTATCGATATGTTCCTGCTTTGCAAGATCTTCTACTCGAGGACAAAATATAATTTAATTGTCCAATTTTGTGAACATATTAATAATGTAGTTAAACTAAATGACCATTTTTGTGGATAAGAGGTATCACTTCTTAGCAATCGATATGTTCCTGCTTTGCAAGATCTTCTACTCGAGGACAAAATATAATTTAATTGTCCAATTTTGTGAACATATTAATAATGTAGTTAAACTAAATGACCATTTTTGTGGATAAGAGGTATCACTTCTTAGCAATCGATAGCCTATGTTCCTGTTTTGCAAGAGTTTCTACTCGAGGACAAAATATAATTTTATTGTCCAATTTTGTGAACATAGTAATAATGTAGTTAAACTAAATGACCATTTTTGTGGATAAGAGGTATCACTTCTTAGCTATCGATATGTTTCTGCTTTGCAAGATCTTCTACTCGAGGACAAAATATCATTTAATTGTCCAACTTTGTGAACGTAATAACATAGTTAAACTAAATGACAATTTTTGTGGATAAGAGGTATCACTTCTTAGCAATAGATATGTCCGTGCTTTAGAAGATTTTCTACTCGAGGACAAAATATAATTTAATTGTCCAATTTTGTGAACATAGTAATAATGTAGTTAAACCAAATGACCATTTTTATGGATACGAGGTATCACTTCTTAGACATCGACATGTTTTATTTCAAGTAATTCGGAACTGCTCAAACCATCAATTTGCCCATATTTTAGAGTTCAATATGCTGATTTTTACAGACGTTCTTGTGTCGACACAAACCAGACGTGATGTGACCGAGACTCGAATCTGTTGTGTGACGTGCCGCGTTGACAGGGAATAGGGACCGGAGACCGATGTAACTATTCTTGAAAATTAGACAGAAAGGGAAAGTGGGAGCAGAATATATATATATATGGCGGCGGCGGCAGCAGCAGCAGCAGCGTGCGATTTGGTGAAGACTCGAACCTCTGTTCTTGAAGTGAGGGAGAACACGGACCTGTAGAGAGGGAAAGTGTGGCGGGGGTCAGACAGGAACACGATGAGACTAGACCATGCTCGGGGCCTCCCCAGCCAGACGGCCGGCCAAGCCGGTTTATTGATCGGAGAAGTTGGTAGCGAGCGCGCAGCACGTGGCCCGAGAGAGGTACACAGCCACCGACGACGGGGTCGCTCGAGCACCGGACAGAGCAATGCCCTCTCGCCTTATGGCCCCGTACCTAACCCCTGTGGGATTTGTGACGTACATTCCAGATTTCCCTTTGTCTTTGATTCTGCAGCCAAGACGGATGTCCGGATTTGAGAGTAATGTAATCAGACTCTATTTCTCAGTCCTCGGTGCGTAATTTCATTCCGCATGAATGAGATGATAGTGAAATGCAGTAAGTTTCGATAACATGTCCGACGCTAGGAACGAAAAACTTTCCAAAACGCCGCTTGAAAACTAATATAACTAATCAGGCCTAATACAGAACGTCCGAAAGGAGTACAGCCGAGTAATCTACTATTTGACACACCTGAGGCCGTTTAAAACATTACTACCTAACTAAAGTGAATGGTATTTTGTTCTCGAATAGAAGATCTTGCAAAGCAAGAACATATCGATTGCTAAGAAGTGATACCTCGTATCTACAAAAATGGTCATTGAGTTTAACTATGTTATTACTATGTACCAAGATGGACAATTAAATGATATTTTGTTCTCGAGTAGAAGATCTTGCAAAGCAGGAACATATCGATTGCTAAGAAGTGATACCTCATATCTACAAAAATGGTCATTGAGTCTAGGTTATTACTATGTACCATGATTGCACAATTAAATGATATTTTGTCCTCGAATAGAAGATCTTTCAAAGAAGAAACATATCGATTGCTAAGAAGTGATATCTCGTATGTACAAAAATGGTAATTGAGTTTAACTAGGTTATTAGTATGTTCCAAGATTGGACAATTAAATGATATTTTGTCCTCTAATAGAATATCTTGCAAAGCAGGAACATATCGATTGCTAAGAAGTGATACCTCGTATCTACAAAAATGGTTATTGAGTTTAACTAGGATATTGCTATGTACCAAGATTGGACAATTAAATGATATTTTGTCCTCGAATAGAATATCTTGCAAAGCAGGAACATATCGATTGCTAAGAAGTGATACCTCGTATCTACAAAAATGGTTATTGAGTTTAACTAGGTTATTACTATGTACCAAGATTGGACAATTCAATGATATTTTGTCCTCGAATAGAAGATCTTTCAAAGAAGGAACATATCGATTGCTAAGAAGTGATACCTCGTATCTACAAAAATGGGCATTGAGTTTAACTATGTTATTACTATGTACCAAGATTGAACAATTAAATGATATTTTGTCCTCGAATAGAATATCTTGCAAAGCAGGAACATATCAATTGCTAAGAAGTGATACCTCGTATCTACAAAAATGGTTATTGAGTTTAACTATGTTATTACTATGTACCAAGATTGGACAATTCAATGATATTTTGTCCTCGAATAGAATATCTTGCAAAGCAGGAACATATCGATTGCTAAGAAGTGATACCTCGTATCTACAAAAATGGTCATTGAGTTTAACTAGGATATTACTATGTACCAAGTTTGGACAATTAAATGATGTTTTGTCCTCGAATAGAATATCTTGCAAAGCAGGAACATATGGATTGCTAAGAAGTGATACCTCTACAAAAATGATCATTTAGTTTAACTACGTTATTACTATGTTCCAAGATTGGACAATTCAATGATATTTTGCCCTTGCAAAGCAGGAACATATCGATTGCTAAGGAGAGATACCTCGTATCTACAAAAATGGTTATTGAGTTTAACTAAGTTATTACTATGTACCAAGATTGGATAATTAAATGATATTTTGTCCTCGAATAGAATATCTTGCAAAGCAGGAACATATCGACTGCTAAGAAGAGATACCTCGTATCTACAAAAATGGTCATTGAGTTTAACTAGGATATTACTATGTACCAAGTTTGGACAATTAAATGATGTTTTGTCCTCGAATCGAATATCTTGCAAAGCAGGAACATATGGATTGCTAAGAAGTGATACCTCGTATCTACAAAAATGGTCATTGAGTTTAACTAGGATATTACTATGTACCAAGTTTGGACAATTAAATGATGTTTTGTCCTCGAATCGAATATCTTGCAAAGCAGGAACATATGGATTGCTAAGAAGTGATACCTCGTATCTACAAAAATGGTCATTGAGTTTAACTATGTTATTACTATGTTTCAAGATTGGACAATTCAATGATATTTTGCCCTTGCAAAGCAGGAACATATCGATTGCTAAGAAGAGATACCTCGTATCTACAAAAATGGTCATTGAGTTTAACTATGTTATTACTATGTTTCAAGATTGGACAATTCAATGATATTTTGCCCTTGCAAAGCAGGAACATATCGATTGCTAAGAAGAGATACCTCGTATCTACAAAAATGGTTATTGAGTTTAACTAAGTTATTACTATGTACCAAGATTGGATAATTAAATGATATTTTGTCCTCGAATAGAATATCTTGCAAAGCAGGAACATATCGATTGCTAAGAAGTGATACCTCTACAAAAATGATCATTTAGTTTAACTACGTTATTACTATGTTCCAAGATTGGACAATTAACTTGTTTTTTTGTCCTCGAGTAGAAAATCCAAAATTTGTTCAGAAAATCCAAGATTTGTTCAGATTCGTCTTCTTGACATTTAATACCTATTTTCTCTTCGCCAGAACTTCATATATATGCCTCATAGAAGAATAATGACGCATTAAATCAAAATTATTAGGCTACTTCTGAGAAAAAGTATGTACTATGTGTATAATCTTAGAATTGGAAAATAAAATACAGATAAAGGGAAACAACTTACTAGTAATAGCCTAATATTTTGATGGTTCAGTTTTGTCAAGACCTTTCAAACGCCTATTTCACAAAGGTAATATTGTACTATAATGACTTACATTCCATGGTGTTTGTACATCACTTCACAACTAGAATATGGAACATGTAAAAAAAATCTTGGAAATTTATCCTTTCAAGAGGTGGAAAAATTCAAATATCTTGAAGCAACAGCAACAAATATAATTGACACTCCGGAGGAAATTAAACGCAGAATAAATATGTGAAATGCCTGTTATCATTCTACTGAGAAGCTTTTGTCATCCGTCTGGTTGATTCAGTGTCACCAATACGTGTTACTCGTACACTCTGGCTGTTTCAATTTCACCAATACGTGTTACTCGTACCCTCTGGTTGTTTCAATGTCACCAATACGTGTTACTTATACCGTCTGCTTGTTTCAATGCCACCAATACGTGTTACTCGTACCCTCTGGTTGTTTCAATGTCACCCATACGTGTTACTTATACCGTCTGCTTGTTTCAATGCCACCAATACGTGTTACTCGTACCCTCTGGTTGTTTCAATGCCACCAATACGTGTTACTCGTACCCTCTGGTTGTTTCAATGTCACCCATACGTGTTACTTATACCGTCTGCTTGTTTCAATGCCACCAATACGTTTTACTCGTACCCTCTGGTTGTTTCAATGTCACCCATACGTGTTACTTATACCGTCTGCTTGTTTCAATGCCACCAATACGTGTTACTCGTACCCTCTGGTTGTTTCAATGTCACCAATACGTGTTACTTATACCGTCTGCTTGTTTCAATGCCACCAATACGTGTTACTCGTACCCTTTGGTTGTTTCAATGTCACCAATACGTGTTACTCGTACCCTCTAGTTGTTTCAATGCCACCAATACGTGTTACTTATACCGTCTGGTTGTTTCAATGCCACCAATACGTGTTACTTATACCGTCTGGTTGTTTCAATGCCACCAATACGTGTTACTCGTACCCTCTGGTTGTTTCAATGTCACCAATACGTGTTACTCGTACCCTCTAGTTGTTTCAATGCCACCAATACGTGTTACTTATACCGTCTGGTTGTTTCAATGCCACCAATACGTGTTACTTATACCGTCTGGTTGTTTCAATGCCACCAATACGTGTTACTCGTACCCTCTGGTTGTTTCAATGCCACCAATACGTGTTACTTGTACCGTTTGGTTGTTTCAATGCCACCAGTACGTGTTACTCGTACCCTCTGGTTGTTTCAATGCCACCAATACGTGTTACTCGTACCCTCTGGTTGTTTCAATTCCACCAATACGTGTTACTCGTACCGTCTGGTTGTTTCAATGCCACCAATACGTGTTACTCGTAGCCTCTGGTTGTTTCAATGCCACCAATACGTGTTACTTATACCGTCTGGTTGTTTCAATGCCACCAATACTTTTTACTCGTACCCTCTAGTTGTTTCAATGCCACCAAAACGTGTTACTTATACCGTCTGGTTGTTTCAATGCTACCAATACGTGTTACTCGTACCCTCTGGTTGTTTCAATGCCGCCAATACGTGTTACTCGTACCCTCTGGTTGTTTCAATGCCACCAATACGTGTTACTCGTACCCTCTGGTTGTTTCAATGCCACCAATACGTGTTACTCGTACCCTCTGGTTGTTTCAATGCCGCCAATACGTGTTACTCGTACCCTCTGGTTGTTTCAATGCCGCCAATACGTGTTACTCGTACCCTCTGGTTGTTTCAATGCCGCCAATACGTGTTACTCGTACCCTCTGGTTGTTTCAATGCCACCAATACGTGTTACTCGTACCCTCTGGTTGTTTCAATGCCGCCAATACGCGTTACTCGTACCCTCTGGTTGTTTCAATGCCGCCAATACGTGTTACTCGTACCCTCTGGTTGTTTCAATGCCACCAATACGTGTTACTCGTACCCTCTGGTTGTTTCAATGCCACCAATACGTGTTACTCGTACCCTCTGGTTGTTTCAATGTCACCAATACGTGTTACTCGTACCCTCTGGTTGTTTCAATGCCACCAATACGTGTTACTCGTACCCTCTGGTTGTTTCAATGCCACCAATACGTGTTACTTATACCGTTTGGTTGTTTCAATGCCACCATTACGTGTTACTTGTTCCGTCTGGTTGTTTTATTATGGTCGATGTCTTATATTAATTATTAACTGAACTTTAAGTTAAATTTATTTGCATCCCTTTTGTGCCAAGAGACTAGTGAAGAACTTTGGGTGGAGTGTAGCATTATATGGGGCAGAAACATGGACATAACGACAAAGTGAAGAGAGACAAATAGAAGCACTTGAAATGTGGATATGGAGAAGGATTGAACGTGTGAAGTGGACAGAGAGAATAAGAAATGAAGCTGATGTTTGAAAGAGTGGGTGAAGAAAGAGTGATGCTGAAACTGATCAGGAAGAGGAAAAGGAATTGGGTGGGTCACTGGCTGAGAAGAAACTGCCTTCTGAAGGATGCACTGGAAGGAATGGTGAACGGGAGAAGAGTTCAGGGCAGAAGAAGATATCAGATGATAAACGATATTAAGATATGTGTATCGTATACGAAGACTAGAGGAAGGCAGGAAATTGAAAAGACTGGAGAACGCTGGGTTTGCAGTGAAATACCTGTCCTTGGGCAGAACACTATGAATGAATGAATGTGCCAAACGTTGTACCACTATTTTTAACGTAGGGAATTTTTAGTACAACTAACAAAATTTATTATGAGAAAAGTCTTGTGTCGCTCCAAGAATCGGAATAAAAGTTTTTGTACTCCATTATACCAATAAATAATCGGTTGCTTTCTTCTGGCGTCTTTGATTAAGAAACAGTTGCTCTTTGAATTTATTCAGTGGAATGTTCCATAAAATATACAGAAAATAGCTATACATGGTGATTTCTTTCAAAGTGTACAAACTGCAGGAGATGATTCCTGAAAGAATAAGGAACAAAAATTGTATAATGAACGTAGGTCGGGGAATGCATGCTTTCCTCACTAGAGAGCGGTACTGTTCCCCATGACGGTAGCGAGTATTTGTATCGGTAAATTACGTAGACATCCGCTTCAGTGCTAGTGCCGACTAAACCTAACGTGGACGTGTTTGTGTAGGTATTGCAGCGCTAAGCTACGATGGTCAGATACACCAATCGCGAACAGGCTGACATGGCATTTACATACGGATAAGCACATGGCAATGGGCGGGTCGATGGATCGGACAAGGAGGGCCAATTCCATGGCCCTCTCGGTCACCTGACCTCAGCCCGTTAGATTTTACCTGTGGGGGCATCTCAAAGCAGTCGTGTATGCTGAACCGATCCCGGACGTGCAGACACTGGAACAAGACATTCGCGGTGCCTGTGACGGCATCAGGATGCAGCCTGGAATATTTGAACGTGTGCGACAGTCTCTGCTACGGCGCGTACACGCATGCCTTGAGGCCCGTGGGAGTCACTTAGTATTGTAGAAGGAATGAATAAATAAATGCTTATAGCACAGAACCTATGCATTTCCGGACTTATGTTCATTATACAATTTTTGTTACTTATCCTTTCAAGAAGTCCACGCCTGTGGAGTAACGGTTAGCACGTCTAGCCGCGAAACCAGGTGGCCCGGGTTCGATTCCCGGTCGGGACAAGTTACCTGGTTGAGGTTTTTTCCGGGGTTTTCCCTCAACCCAATATGAGCAAATGCTGGGTAACTTTCGGTGCTGGACCCCGGACTCATTTCACCGGCATTATCACCTTCATCTCATTCAGACGCTAAATAACCAAAGCTGTTGATAAAGCGTCGTAAAATAACCTACTAAAAAAAAACCTTTCAGGAATCATCTCCTGCAGTTCGTACACTTTGAACGAAATTACCCTGTATATTGTTATACTTTATGTTAATTTATATTTTTATTTCAGGCTTTAAGTATCATCCAGTAGTGGCTTGCGTACCACCAGTGGTATCCGCACCAAAGGTTGAGAACCGCTTGCCTATATATATAGCAGTGAAGTGTAAGTGTACAGGGATTTAGTGGATGGAATTGATGATAACGAGATTGTATTGACAAGAGAATTCCACGGATTTGCCTTGAGATTACCTGGCATTCGTCTTACAGTTGAGGAAAACCTCGGCAAAAACTCTGTCCAGTAATCGGCACAAGGGAGATTAGAACTCACGTTCTAACGTAGCCTCTGGTCTGAAGGTCCACGCCTACCGTCTGAGCTACGCCGCGCTGGTAGATCTGCTCAATTTCTGTTAAGGGTCGTTGGTTGTGAGAGTTGTGAAAATACCGGGACATCACTTTATTTTTACTTGTATTTTTATTGTACCTGCGTTTCTGAATGTACTTGACTCTCACTCCTTGCAGTAATATTCTTGCTCCCGTCAGCCACACAAACTTACGGCCGCTGTTGCGTTCGAATTCTGCTATCAGTGAAGTAAACAGTACAGAGTATAGTGTGTTTCAGAAATATGTTAGCGTTTTCTGTAGAAGAAAGAGCCTATGTTATTGAAGCTTATTTCCAGGGGCAGGTATTTATGGAGATTAACTTTATCATTTGTGTTTTTTAATACTGGTGTCGAAGGAGATTGTTGGAGATTGATTTGTACTCTTGGCGGGGATTAATGGACATTTTGGAAAATACAATTATTTTGAAATTGGAGTATTAACTCAGTATAAATATTACTTTCCAAATAATTAACACTAAAGGTTCGTTGTATTCTGGTAAAGGAGCGGTATGGCCAATAGACAATATTTGTTGGATTGAGACTGTATTTAACACACATTCATTAAAAACGAAAAAAAACATGCAGTCCTCAAATTAACACTTTCAAATTATTAGTAAAAATATTGAATTCTCCGTCTTTTGAGTTCATTAATGTAATCAGAACACCTGGAATACCATGTAATGTAGTCTACTTGAATGTATAACACATTCAAATGAAAAAAAAAACTCCGAAAAAATAATTCAGAATATGAAATTCGCTGTAAAACGACGCAATAATAATAATAATAATAATAATAATAATAATAATAATAATAATAATAATAATAATAATAATAATTCGCGAATGTGTTCATATTTCGCTATTAGAACTCTATTTCGCGATTTGTCGCGATTGTTTTATCCGCATATTATTAATCAGAATCACTTAATTCGTAAAGATTAGTAAAAATCTATTGTATATCTATTATGTCGTGATTTTCGCGATCTCCATTAAACATCTGCCCTGCTTATTTCGCACAGGTACGGTGTGTAGCATGACTGAATAACTTTATCTGTGTGGACTGAGCAAAAGTGAAGATTAGAGTTACCGAAAGTACGGTAATATGCTAATGAATACAACCGCCTGAAGAGTTGAGTTTGTGAAAAAAAAAAAAAAAAAAACTCTTACTACGCTACTGTATTTTGTTAAAATACCGTGAAAATAATAAACAAACTGAAAATCGTAATATCGTATTTCCCTGTAACATAAATGGATACACTCCTTTACTGTCCTCCTATAGCTAGTAAAATGATTTGTTTACATACTGCACTAGTAACACCAAACTCCTGTATTGGAAGGGGTAACAGTGTTTCCGAGTATAGCCAGGTTAATGTTAAAAATGTTGGTAAAAATAAAGTGATGTCCCTGTATAACTATACATTTTATTTTTGTCATAGCTTTGATCTTAGTACTTAGCTACAACTGTTTTTTTATTGTATCCTTTTTCTTCTATTTAAATATGTTCTTGAAATTCAGATATATTGCTTTACTTCTTGGAAAAGGTAATAAGGTGGATTCTAGCTAACAGTTACAGCATATGCACATGCATTTGTACAGTTGTCCCTCTTCCTACATTTCAGATTTCAGAGAAATTTAAATCAATACTCTAAGAAGTAATCTCTTACCACAAAGAATAGGGCTTCTTTAAATGTAATGGTCTTTCGGCACGTATGTTGAATATTTTTATATCTTAAAAATTTAAGTTTTCTTTCATGTAATGAATAATTTTAATATATGAGGGTCATTTCATCAGTCATGGCAACTATGTTATTCAATTCTGCCTAAGGGCAAGTCTTTCATTGCAAACCCAGCTTTCTCCAATCTTTCCTATTTTCTGCCTTCCTCTTTGTCTCCTCATATGATCCTTAAATCTTAATATCGTCTATCATCTGATATCTTCCTCTACCCCCGAACTCCCGTTCACTATTCCTTCCAGTGCATCCTTCAGTAGGCAGTATCTTCTCAGCCAATGACCCAACCAATTCCTTTTCCTCTTCCTGATCAGTTTCAGCATCATTCTTTCTTCACCCACTCTTTCCAACACCGCTTCGTTTCTTATTCTGTCTGTCAACTTCACACGCTCCATTCTTCTCCATATCCACATTTCAAATGCTTCTATTCGCTTCTCTTCACTACGTCGTAATGTCCATGTTTCTACCCCATACAATACCACACTCCACACAGAGCACGTTACTAGTCTCTTCCTTAGTTTTTTCTTCAGAGGTCCGCAGAAAATGGTCCTTTTTCTATTAAAAGCTTCCTTTGTCATTGCTATCCTCATTTTGACTTCCTGGCAGCAGCTCATGTTACTACAGGGTGCGTCAGAAAGAACGGATGGATTTCACATGGCAAGAAAATTGTAAAGATTCATCAAATCAAAAATTTATTGTTATCAACATATTCACCAAAACATGCAGTTTATTTATGGAAAACAACATTATCCATATGATGTCCTTGGCTTTCAATACAGGCATCGAGGCGTTTTCTGATGTTCGCCATCACTTTCACAGTCATAGCTGGTGCAATTGCCACGATTTCTTCACGAATCGCTGTCTTCAGTTCGTCCAGTGTATGTGATCGATGTTTACAAACTTACGCCTTCAAATGGTCCCAAAGAAAGAAGTCGCAGGGCGCGAGATCTTACCGTAGCCTCGGACAATCTCAGTGCAATAGAATTTCGTCCAGGTGATTTCTTCTTTAATGTTGAACCTGTGATACGAAATGAAGCCTCCCACCGCAAAATTGTATTCCGAGTTGGAATCCTAGCGTGACATCCGATGTCGAAATGAGTCCTGAGTGGCGATCACAGATTCTTCATTTTTCAAAAATGTCTCTACGATGAAAGCACGTTGTACACCAGACCAACACCATGTTCTCAACTGAAACTGCATTCTATGGCTGACCCAACAGTCGTGGTCCCCCTCACTATATCTCTCTCCTCGTTGCGTATCGATAGTTTGAAATCCATCCGTTCTTTCTGACGCACCCTTTACTTATAGTACATTCCAAGTATTTGAAGCTGTCCGCTTGCTCTACTGCCTCATTTAGAATTCGCAAGTTTACCTTCTTTACTTTTCTTCCGATAAAAGTAATTCAGGGTAGAACGCTATTTAATGTAAGTCATTAAAAGAATTTTGTAATATTTTACTTTATTAATGAAATAATGGCAAAATCTTCTTCAATATTTATTATGTGTTCATTGTCATACCACTTTGACCTGACAAAGTAATATTATAATGATAATTGTCAGATAATAAAAAAGTGTCTGCGCACAAATTTTGCTTTATAATAATGACACATCACCAGAATATAGTAGCCTACGAAATTGAAATAAAAAAAATTGAAATTTATCCTTTGAAATGCTGGAAAAATTCAAATATCTTGGAGCAACAGTAACAAATATAAATGATACTCGAGAAAAAATTAAGCGCAGAATAAATATGGGAAATTCTTGCTGTTATTCGGTCGAGAAGCTTTTGTCAACCAGTCTGCTTTAAAAAAAAAGTTGAAAGTTAGAATTTTTAACACAGTTATATTACCGGATGTTCTGTATGGTTGTGAAACTTGGACTCTCGCTTTGAGAGAAGAACAGAGGTTAAAGGTGTTCGAGAATAAGTGTTTTAGAAAATATTTGAGGCTAAAAGAGATGAAGTTGCAGGAGAATGGAGAAAGTTCAACAATGGGAACTGTACGCATTATATTCTTCACTAACATAATTAGGAACATTAAATCCAGACGTTTGTAATGGACAGGGCATGTAGCACGTACGGATGAATCCAGAAAAAATGCATAATTAGCCTATAGTGTGTTAGTTGGAAGACCTGAGGGGGAAAAAGACCTTTGTGGAGGCCGAGACGTAGATGGGAGGATAATCTTAAAATGGTTTAGAGGTTGGTGGGATATCATGCTAGGGACTGGTTTAATCTTACTCAGGATAGGGCTTATGTGAGGGCGGCAATGAACCTCCGGAATTTTTAAAAGCGATTTGTAAGTAAGTAAATAATGACACATATTAAATAGTAAGTTAATTTTTGTACAAAGTATCGAACACGATTAATTCACAAACTTCTCACAATGCATTGCTGTACAGGAGGTTTCAGAGTAACGGCTATTCCTAATTTTCAGATGTGACAGAAGGGAGTAATCAAACATTTTTCGTAACAAAATAGTCTTCGGAAATGTTCCCGAATGGAGATTACTTACTTACTTACTTACTTCCTTACTTACTTACTTACTTACTTGCTTACTTGCTTGCTTTTAAGGAACCCGGAGGTTCATTGCCGCCCTCACATAACCCCGCCATCGGTCCCTATCCTGAGCTAGATTAATCCAGTCTCTATCATCATATCCTACCTCCCTCAAATCCATTTTAATATTATCTTCCCATCTACGTCTCGGCCTCCCTTAAGGTCTTTTTCCCTCCGGCCTCCCACCTAACACTCTATATGCATGTCTGGATTCGCCCATACGTGCTACATGCCCTGCCCATCTCAAACGTCTGGATTTAATGTTCCTAATTATGTCAGGTAAAGAATACAATGCGTGCAGTTCTGTGTTGTGTAACTTTCTCCATTCTCCTGTAACTTCATCCCTCTTAGCCCCAAATATTTTCCTAAGCACCTTATTCTCAAACACCCTTAACTTATATTTCTCTCTCAAAGTGAGAGTCCAAGTTTCACAACCATAAAGAACAACCGGTAATATAACTGTTTTATAAATTCTAACTTTCAGATTTTTTGACAGCAGACTGGATGATAAAAGCTTCTCAATCGAATAATAACAGGCATTTCCCATATTTATTCTTTATTTAATTTCCTGCAGAGTATGATTTATATTTGTTACTGTTACTCCAAGATATTTGAACTTCTCCACCTCTTCAAAAGATAAATTTCCAATTTTTATATTTCCATTTCGTACAATATTCTGGTCACGAGACATAATCATATACTTTGTCTTTTCGGGATTTACTTCCAAACCTCTCTCTTTACTTGCTTCCAGTAAAATTCCCGTGTTTTCCCTAATCGTTTGTGGATTTTCTCCTAACATATTCACGTCATCCGCATAGACAAGTAGCTGATGTAACCCGTTCAATTCCAAACCCTCTCTGTTATCTTGGACTTTCCTAATGGCATACTCTAGAGCAAAGTTAAAAAGTAAAGGTGATAGTGCATCTCCTTGCTTTAGCCCACAGTGAATTGGAAACGCATCTGGCAGAAACTGACCTATACGAACTCTGCTGTACGTTTCACTGAGACACATTTTAATTAATCGAACTAGTTTCTGGGAATACCAAATTCAATAAGAATATCATATAAAACTTCTCTCTTAACCGAGTCATATACCTTTTTGAAATCTATGAATAACTGATGCACTGTACCCTTATACTCCCATTTTTTCTCCATTATCTGTCGAATACAAAATATCTGGTCAATAGTTGATCTATTACGCCTAAAACCACACTGATGATCCCCAATAATTTCATCTACATATGGAGTTAATCTTCTCAAAAGAATATTGGACAAAATTTTGTACGTCAACGTGGAAAGTAACTTATCCATTTAATCTTGATTATAGTACATTATTGAAATATTATGAAAATTGTGTTGAAAATATTATAAAAAGAACTGTTCAAAATTAATAACGGCATTAGCATTGCTGTATATTGCTCTATATGTCATGTCTGCTAATTCATCATAATGTGAACTGATACATTTTTAATTATTGCAAATTCATGAATAGATCTGACAGGAAATATTTTGTGACATATTACAAAAACAAATCAACTTCAGTTGTTTCCATGGTAACGGGAATGGCTGAAACAATAATATTAATGACAGCCACGGACGATAATAAGGTCAATGAAGAGTTTTGACTTTCACTCTGTTACCTCGATACAGAAGCATATGCGAATAATATTTCATCGGGAATAATGTTTAATTACAATCACATTTGAAAATTAGGAATAGTTATTCTGAAACACCTTGTATGTTATGAATTTTTCGAGTGGCCAATTAACAATTTGTTTGTGAAATGGCAATTGAATATTCATTATCATTTACAAATAACTTTTACATTCCCAATAAAATTATTAAATTTGTTTTAAAAAAATATAAGCAGTAGGGGAGTAGTGGGTACAGTGAGACACAAAATATTAACATATATGTATCCAAGTGATAATTCAAGTATTTTAAAAATTAAGTGCAATAGAAATAGACATTAAAACGTGATGTATAATAATACATAAACAAAAATGTTAATAGATAAAGTACATAATATACAGTACGTGTTTGTCAAAAAATGCAAATGTCTCACTGTTCCCATTCAGGAGGGTAGAGTGAGACACCACAGTGTCTATTAACGTACATTGAAATGATTTACATTTATTTCAAAAGAAAGGAAAGCTTGCTGTCTCTTTATCTTGGCATGTTTTGTAGGCTTACTTAGAATCATTTTGATGTCTGACTTCGAAACCATTGAAACATCTGGAACATTTGGAAAAGTGAATTTTCCATGACATTTCAAACTTTTGCGAAAAAATGAAATGAATTTTTGGTGACAACAAAGGTTATAATTATAAGAATTTAATGTAATTCTTTATTATTTTTCAACATTTTCTTAAATTTTGTGAATAATTTTTTATTTATTAAACCATTAAAACGTAATGCATCCATTATTTTAAGCTACAGTTCCTAAATTGGTTACTAGTATGTTCATTTTTAATGTTAGTTACTGGTAAATGTAATATAATTACAGTTTGTTTTTGCAAATCATTGGTACATGGGAACAGTGAGACGTCTCAGTGTACCCTTCAATGGCATGTCTCACTGTTCCCTTTACGCATAGTTCATTTAAAAATGACGCCATCACTAAAATTAAAACAAGAAAAACGAAACTTTGCCAAACATAATCTCAGATACCATAGTATTAGGTAACAAAACATTCATATTTATATCTCATTTGTATATCCAATATAACCTTCATTTAACACAAGCCTAAATTTTACTTCTGGAGTGAAAAATTACGAATTGTTTTTCCATCACTCACCTTTATAACTAGAATCAAATCGAGTATGAAAATACTGCTACCGGTACTTTACTCATGCAACATACAACTCCACTGTTACCAACATCTCAACATCAAAATTTACCATCTAATAAAATATGTCTCACTATTCTCCCTGTCTTACTGTAACCACTTCTCCTATAAATTCAGTTATGAAACATCATTAGTTCAAAAGCACACACGATTCAAAATGTCTATGTAAAACTCGCTCGACAAGTTGTGTCTTACGGATTGTGAGGAACTGACGATTAGAACACAAGCCATCTTAAGAATAACCACTGCAGAGATGAAATTCATAAGACGTATAGCAGGAGTAACAAAATGGAATCATAAACCGAAAGAAATCATAAAAGAGCTTCAAATAGAACCAGTTCTACAATATGTAAACATTCAAACCCGAAACTGGGAAAGGCATGTTAGAAGAATGGAGAGAGGACTCATCCCTACCTCGCATTCAATTTTTGTCTTGGTCTACCTCATTTTTTGCTAGAGAAAAAGTCAGTAACCTTACGATTTGCTCACAAATATATGGCTTTTCTACTTGAAATAATTCAGATATTTATATTTATAAATGCAGGTACGAAATACGAAAAGTTCTGAAGCTCTTCCTAGCCAATTCTTTAACAGGCTTCCGGTACACATTAAAGGTCTTTCATTTCCGACATTTAGTAGAAAAGATCAAACAGCTAATCCTTTAAATAGCATAAGCAAATCTTTTGACTTGAAACTTCAGTATTATTATTGTATTTTATGTCATGGAGCAACAATAACAAATATAAATGACACTCGAGAGGAAATTAAACCCAGAATAAATATGGGTGCTGTTATTCTGTTGAGAAATTTTTGTCATCCAGTTTGCTTTAAAAATCTGAAAGTTAGAATTTATAAAACAGTTACATTACCGGTTGTTCCATATGGTTGTGAAACTTAGACTCTCACTTTGAGAGAGGAACAGAGATTAAGGATGTTCGAGAATAAGATCTTATGAAAATATTTGGGGCTAAGAGGGATGAAGTTACAGGAGAATGGAGAAAGTTAAACATTGAGAACTGCAAGCATTGTATTCTTCACCTGACATAAATGGGAACATCAAATCCAGACGATTGAGATGAGAAGGGCATGTAGCACGTATGGGCGAATCCAGAAATGCATATAGAGTGTTAGTTGGGAGACCTGAGGGAAAAGACCTTTGGGGAGGCCAGGACGTAGATGTGAGGATAACATTAAAATGGATTTGAGGGAGGTGGAATATGATCGTAGAGACTGAATTAATCTTGCTCAGAATAGAGACCAATGGCGGGCTTATGCGAGGGCGACAATGAACCTCAGGGTCCTTTAAAAGCCATTTAAATACCGGTAAGTAAGTATTGCATTTAATGACGTTTCTGTGCATGTACCGCATAATGTTTTACAGCAAAAAAATCAGTCAATCCTGCAGTATATACGACGTGGAAGAAGAGCTGTCGGTCGTCCGACGAGGAGATGTACTAATGTGAGAGCGTAACAGACCACGTAGGCTAATCTAATGTGCTTTTGAAGAAGAAGAAGAAGAAGAAGAAGAAGAAGAAGAAGAAGAATGACTCTAATCATGATCATAATGATGATGTAACAGTGGCACTGGTTTTTGTTGTGAAACATAGTATGTAGCCTATTGGTTTATGTTTTAAACTATTAAAAGTTGTAGTGCTGGAGTGACATTTAAACATTTTTGTGGTTTCAAAGAAATAGATTTGTAGTCATAAATATTTTGAGGGCAAACGATTTATAAGTTAATGTCGTAAAAGTGAATAAAAATCATCTTTAAAATTTGCTTACTGTGACGATGAGCCTTCTGTTTTGAATAGATTCGTGTATAGATTGTATATACAGGGTGATTCACTAGAATTTACCGTCCCTTACGGAGCTTATTTCCGAAGACATTTTGAGCAAAAAATGTAATATAAACATTTGTTCTAATCTCAATATTTTCAAAATTACACCAATTTGAAGTTCTTTGTAAAATACCATTATTCTTTAGTTTTAAGAGTAAGAGAATATTACAGATAAAGAATGAACTATTCAAAAGTATCATTTCTTCTACTACTAAGATTTAAAATCATCCGTCCTCAAGTGAGGTTGACCACTGGGATCCGGAATTAACAAACATAAAATATAAGGGGAATTGAAACAGGCAAAATAATGATTCGATTTGTACATTAAAACAAAAATTTACGTGTTAATATATAGATGATAGTGTAGAATTTGAAGAGAGGCCTTCAGAATTTCCATTATAATCTTCTGAACCCCATAAAAGGAATTTTAAAGGAGTTAAGGATATTACATGTAAATTTTGGTAAACAACCCCTCTCTCCAAATAGTAAGCCTGCAACATCCCAGTTGTAAAGCGAAATACCTTTAGCTAGTATCCTGAAGATAAAAAATGTGTTGTGAATTCCATAGTTACTTCGTACAGAATTTTTTTTTTTTTCGATTTTTAACTACAAAATTACATTAAATTCTTTAAGACTGTACATAAGGATATATAATTAAACTGTAAATAATCAAGTTCCTAAAGTCGTATAATTTGTAACAATTTTTGCGATAAGTCCATAAGAATGATGTCGTTTTTAGTCAAAAATTGGAAAATAAAATCTGTACAAAGCAATTAACAACACATTTTTAGCTTCAGAATACTATATATATATATATATTATTTTAATATACCGAAGTACATATGATATTTCCATGCAGATATTCTGCGTCATCATACGATGAAAGAGTAATGGAACGGAGAAAAATTCTCTCCGGCGCCGGGATTTGAACCCGGGTTTTCAGCTCTACGTGCTGACGCTTTATCCACTAAGCCACACCGGATACCCACCGCGGCGTCGGACAGAATCGTCTCAGATTAAGTTCCAACTCTTGGGTTCCCTCTAGTGGCCGCCCTCTGCACTACGTCATAGATGTCTATGAACGTAGGACTGAAGTCCACACATGTGCTGAGGTGCACTCGTCATGAGTGACTAGTTGGCCGGGATCCGACGGAATTAGCGCCGTCTTAAATCACGAATATCATATATTATTTTAATGTTCCGAAGTACATATGATATTTCCATACAGATATTCTGAGACGATTCTGTCCGACGCCGGGGTGGGTATCCGGTGTGGCTTAGTGACTAAAGCATCAGCACGTAGAGCTGAAAATCCGGGTTCAAATCCCGGCGCCGGAGAGAATTTTTCTCCATTCCATTACTCTTTCAGAATACTAGCCAATTAAAGAAAGGACACTTCTGAATAATTCATTCTCTGTTTGTAATTTTTTTATCCTTAAAACTGAAGAAAAAAGGTATTTCACTAACAACTTCAAATTAATATAACTTTGAAAATATTGAGATTAGGACAAATGTTTATATGACTTTTTTGTTCAGAATGTCTTCGGTAATAAGCTCCGTAAGTGACGGTAAATCCTCGTGAATCACCCTGTATATCGCGCTTTTTGGCTTTTAAATGGCGTTATTTTTTAAAAGCTTCCTCATCTCCTATTTAAATTGCTTACTTAATAACGCTGTATCAACTAGGAACATCGGTGGATTTCAAGATAGCGAAATGGTATTTGTCGAGAGGAGCCCGACTTTGTAAATACCTTGAAAAAAAAAAAGCTACTAAATATCCGGCATAAACTGGATTGGAACCCAAACCCAAGTGATTTCTTGGGTACGAACCCCACTCGGTACTCCTAAACTACGTTGGTGACTTTCTTCCTTCTTATAACTATATTTTAAACTTTAGAAGTACTTCTCGGGAAATATTGCAGCTATTGACTTGAATTCTCCACATTGATAAATCAGTCGATTATAAATGCAATGATATACTGTATTATGTAAATTAGACTTAATGGATAATTAGTCTCGTCCGTTGACGTAATTAAAAACGCAAGGTTAATTTTGAGAATTAAAAGTTCAAGCGTGTAAATATGCTTTATATGTTAACAGCACTTTATCATAGGTCCTATTATATTAGCATAAGCGTGTATTTCATCATCTCGTTGGTGAAGTTTAAAGTCTCTTGGTTCGACATTTTCAAATATAATATTCTACCTGCGTTGCATCTCTTGAATATTAAAATGTTTATACATTCTTTTTTTTTTTTTATTCTCTCTTAAAAACTACACAAAGTTTTTCAATCAAAATCTAATTCTATCTTCATCATCCTTTCCTGATTCTTTGTAAATACGCGAACAAAGTTGGATAGCACTGTTTTATTGAGATACATTTAATTTCACAGAAACTTTCAAGACACAATTTAACGTTCGGATCCCATTAATATAGCCTATTTCTATCCAAAGCCTCTTTGGTAGCTTATTTGGAAAACACTGGATTACGACGACCGCAGGCCCGAGTTAAAATCTGGTCGATGGCGAAGTGTATTTCTGATGGATAAAGTCAAGGTTATGGGGGTTTTCGTGGGGTTTTCACGCTCTTCTCCTCTTCATTCCACCTACACTTTTCACAGACACAGCGGGAAAAGCATGGAGAGCGTTACACTTTGTGATGAGGGTACTAAGAAAAGGCTCTGATAAATCTAAAGAGATTGCATATAAGTCACTAGTTCGTCCAGTAATGGAATATGGTGCCACATGTTGGGGTCCTTACAGATTAGAACATATTAAGACACTGGAAAAGATTAAAAAACGGGCTCTCAAGTGTTGTCGGAAAAATTCACCATTAAAATTGGACACACTCACGGACAGGAGAACGCGAATTCGATTATGCGCAATGTTCAAAACATACAGAGGTGAGCCTGCCTGGAGAGAAATAAAAAATAGGTTGCAGCCGCCAAATTACTCTTCAAGGAACGACCACTCTTATAAATTGAGGGAAAGAGGATAGAGAACGGACACTGGAAAGTTTTCTTTTCTCAATCGTACTATCAGGGACTGGAATGCTTTACCTGCAGACTTACTAAAGGCTTTACCAACAACCAAAAATGTATTTAAAAATATGCTTAAGGACTTTACTAATAGACGGTAATTATACACAGTATGTAAAGGATGTAAATGATATGTTGTTATTGAAGTGTTGTATCAGTGAAGAATTATGTTGTGTCAGTGAAGTGTGTTGTGTAAGTGAAACGTGTTCCTGTCAGTGAAGCTTTATAGTTTATAGTGGCAGTGCAAAGTATTTTATCAGTGAAATGTTTTTGAAGTGTTAGTGAAATCAGGATAGAATCAGTGAAATGTGTCGTAGTTCCAGTGCAGTGAGTGAGTTGACAGCGAAATGAGTGTAGTGTTGAAAGGTACTTACTTGTGCAGATATGAACATATCATACTCGTGGGTTTTAGTTCGAAATTAGGTTTAAGATACAAATTAGATTTACTTTAAATGTTATTTTAAGTGATCGTACTTCATTTAATTTAGGATATTCCCGGTTATTATTATTATTATTATTATTATTATTATTATTATTATTATTATTATTATAAATAATTGTTAGTATTAATTATTAGGATTATTATTAATTGTATTTTTATTAATTGTGTTTATTATTGTCATTATTGAGTGTAATTAGTTACCACTGCCACCGGGTATATACCCATTGCAGTAACAATTCGCATTCTATTATCATCACTTGTTTCGGAAAAATAGGGTACACTTCTGTCTGCATGACGCCGAATAGATCGTCACGGTGGGTGTTCCTCGCGGTTTTCCAAAGGTTGTTAAATGGCAATGTTGGTGGATTCTAGGTGACATAGATCTGCATAAGGGGCACTGGAGCCCCTCAGATCTGTCTGTCCTTGCCTGACGAGGGGGATACATGACTACTCATGTAAATACGTGAAGTGCAACAAATAAATGTAAAATTCTAGCTGCTTCTGTTTCAGTTAAAAGCAGTTTCATTTCCAAGCACCATTTGTGCATGATTATTGGTACAGTAGGATTTTTGTTGGATTGTATGTGTAGTACGCTTTACGTTCCAATAAAGTTAAGACAGCAACCCCAACTATAACAAAAATAACTAACAGAATAAAAATAATAAATAAACCAAAAATCCGTGTGAAGACGTGAAAATATTTCAACCAAAATGAGGTTTGTCATGCATTTGAAACAAAGAGAACGTGTTACATTTAGAAAAATAGAGCAATATTTACTAGTCTGATAGCTTCACTATTTTTTAATGATTCATTAATTTATTTACTGGTTCATTAACTTATTTTTATAGCTCACGAAGCACCTTTAGCCCTAACAACCAGTAAAGCTATCGTTAGTTTAGTGATAGAAGTTTTCGTCTTTAAATTTTTAATGGTTCACTAGTTGCAATAGAAAATGGCGGAACGTTACGAAAAGGAAATTTTTAGTAGGTTATTTTACGACGCTTTATCAACATCTAAGGTTATTTAGTGTCTGAATGTGATGAAGGTGATAATGCCGGTGAAATGAGTCCGGGGTCCAACACCGAAAGTTACCCAGCATTTGTTCATATTGGGTTGAGGGAAAACTCCGGAAAAAATCTCAACCAGGTAACTTGCCCCGACCGGGAATCGAACCGTACCACCTGATTTCGCGGCCAGGCGCGCTGACCGTTACTCCACAGGTGTGGACGACACGGAATATATTTTTATATTTGGAACTGCTCGAAAATTAAGAGCCATATGGAGACAATGTTAACCATTTAAGAAACGATCATTTTGAAAATTTGAATGACACAAAATTTCACTAAAGATACCGCGTCACGAAGATCATGATACTCAGAATTTTAGAAGAAACTGATCATAGGTTAGAAACAAGACGAAAGGTAATTTGGTGTTGAGGTGTGCAGAATTCGAAAGAGTAAAGACAAAGAGTGTAAAGTTCTGCTTTCTTTGAGTCGGAGCCACGAAAGACTTGCGAAGGACGTGATATGTGATCATATCGTCGGATGTTGCACACGTATCTGACGCACATATTCTGAACATGCTGTAACTTGACTGACAGTTCAGAACTTAGGTCACTTAACAGAACGTCACAATAATCGAAGTGCGGCATTAGTAGGGTTTGTACTAGAGTAAGTTTTAGTTGCTGGGAGAAGAAGTTTCTTAAGCGTCTCAAACAATAAATGGAGGAACAAATTTTTTTAATTGTTTCTTTAACTTGAAAATTCCAATTTAGATTATTATCGAAAAAGAAAGCGAGATTGTTTACGACAGATGAATAAGGGCTTAGTATAGACCTACAGTTAAAGTTTTATATAAGATGAAGAAAAATCTCTTCTTCTTCTTCTTCATCTTCTTCTTCTTCTTCTTCACCTAAAATTGTTTTAAGGGGTTAGGGACAGCTTACATCAGTAAAATTTTTGGAAATATTCAACTTTTTTTTCCTCCGTTATTGTATCGTGTACAGTAATGGAAATTGATATGTGTAAAAATATTTTTACGATTTAAAAAATATATATATATATATATTTTTTTTTTTTCAAAATTCAAAATGTGCAGTTCACTGTGCAGTGATGAAGCGTTTTCCTCATAACTCATAAACTCGTTAACTTTTTCATGTTCTCTCTCTTTTATTTTATTGCTGAAATTCATGTTTACAATATCATGCTCTTTCAACTACATTCCTTAATAAATAATATATTTTTTTGTATTAGAAGAAAATACTGATATTTGACCATTTTATTTTTTTTTTATTTTATTTTATTGGGTTATTTTACGACGCTATATCAACATCTAGGTTATTTAGCGTCTGAATGATATGAAGGTGATAATGCCGGTGAAATGAGTCCGGGGTCCAGCACCGAAAGTTACCCAGCATTTGCTTTATTGGGGTTGAGGGGAAAACCCCGGAAAAAACCTCAACCAGGTAACTTGCCCCGACCGGGATTTGAACCCGGGCCACCTGGTTTCGCAGCCAGACTCGCTGACCGTTACTCCACAGGTGTGGACTTGACCATTTTATAAAATGATTGTCTGATAAAAAAGAATCTATCAAAGGTAGAGGAGTGATCTTGCATCATATTGTAGATATGACATGCATTAATACACAAAAGAAATTTCATCACAGAATGTTGGATAGTTTTTGAGTTATGTGAGAAACGCTTCATCACTGAACAGTGAACTGAATTTTGAAAAAAAAAATTGTAATTTTTTTTTAAATCGTGAAAATATATTTTTTTTTCATATAGCAGAAGGACAGTGTTTTATATATACTAATTTTCATTATTGTACAAGATACAGTAATGGAGAAAAAAATGTTGAATATTTTCAAAATTTTACTGCTGTAAGCTATAACTAACCCTTTAAAGAAATAAAAAGATTGTTACTAGTGGTGAATTGCAGAAACCCCACATGTCAAGGCAATTACGATTTTTTTC
Organism: Periplaneta americana; assembly: GCF_040183065.1. Taxonomy (NCBI): domain Eukaryota; kingdom Metazoa; phylum Arthropoda; class Insecta; order Blattodea; family Blattidae; genus Periplaneta; species Periplaneta americana. Next base: position 176,622,553 of record NC_091123.1, read on the forward strand.
TAGAAAATACTAAAGAAAGAATTAAGTTCATGTATGCCAAACACTAGAACTTACTATTATGCTTAAATAAAAAAAATAGTCACTCCAAATTGCCTAACGCTTTTGAAGATAATCAATTTTTTGTGTCTTCCCAAAAATTTACTTAAATGGACATGTGGTATTTCTGCAATTCACGATTCAACTGAGATGGCGTTCACAGATTTCTATATTTATTTCGCTCTCTTAGAAGTTCCTATTATTTTCCTAGAGTTAAATGTTGCAACTGTCTCATATTTGCATTCTGAAAACCTGGCAGCCCTAAGTATCACAAGTGTTAGTGTTACTAATCGGATTTTCTTTGATTACGTTCACGAAGCATTGCATCTCTCATAACTTTATATTTCAGAGGATTTTGAGTTGTTTTTTCCTGCGTATTGTTCTTCTTGACAGTGATAGTTCTGGTTAAAATTGGTAGGGGAGACTGTTGTACCTATAAACACTTTTCACATTTTATTTTTTTTTTTTAATTTTGGGATATAACATTTTTTAAATTAAAAATGCATTAAATAATTGTTGAAGTTTCCTTTACAACTTACTGTATATATTTTCTTGTTCTACACATCTATTAAGGATGGAAAAAATAAAATGTAATATGTTCAAAGGTACATACCCTCTTGTAAGTTGGAACACACGGAATATAGGTGGGAATATAGTTGTAAGAACTGGCAATCATATTTAAAATGTATTTGCAATCATAAACCAGAGCAGGCTTCTCTGATTGAGATTTTAATTCCTGGAGGATCAATAACTGCTTCAACACCTTTCTTCAAGACATCCGGATCAATTGGGGGACCTCTTAACTTCAGACTTACTTCGTGACATGATCTTAAAATAAAAGAAAGACAAAAAACCAATAGTATTATGTACCTTGGAATATGTTCCATGGTACAAGATGTTCTGTGTTCAAAGGTACAAGAGGGTGCACGTTTAAACAAATATGGCTCCCAAAACTAGAGATCCGATTAAATCATGGAAATTAAAATATGTTAGGCCTATTACTCGGTGTTTGAGAATAAGGTGCTTAGGAAAATATTTGGGGCTAAGCGGGATGAAGTTACGGGAGAATGGAGAAAGTTACACAACACAGAACTGCAAGCATTGTATTCTTCACCTGACATAATTAGGAACTTAAAATCCAGACGTTTGAGATGGGCAGGGCATGTAGCACGTATGGGCGAATCCAGAAATGCATATAGAGTGTTAGTTGGGAGACCGGAGGGAAAAAGACCTTTAGGGAGGCCGAGACGTAGATGCGAGGATAATATTAAAATGGATTTGAGGGAGGTGGGGTATGATGATAGAGACCGGATTAATCTTGCACAGGATAGGGACCGATGGCGGGCTTATGTGAGGGCGGCAATGAACCTTCGGGTTCCTTAAAAGCCATTTGTAAGTAAGTAAGGCCTATTACTCACCAGATGATACGGAACACATTGTACTTGATAGATAGTAACAAATACAATCTGGTTTTATGTTAGAAAACATATATCAATGAACGAAATGTGTACTTTTGGTACTAAAAAAGATTCTTTTGTTCACAGAACTGGCATTTTGCAATAAATCAAACCGAAAATACGACCAGATCTACTTAGCGGCTTTCTCTACAATCTACTTTAGTTTGAGTCCTCTACGTAGCAGAAAAAATTAAAAAAAAAAAAAATTTTCAAAGTTACACTATGCTAAAGGTACAACAGTCTCCCCTACGCTAAACAAAAGAGGAGCATCATGAACATTTTCATGTGACTGGTCTCTGAAACAAATGCTACTTTTGCCAAGGTCATTTTTATTAAACTGAAAGATAAGGACTTGTCAATCTTTTAAATGCCAGTTCAAAAGCACGGGGCAATATTCTGTAATGTATGCTAATATGGGGTGAGATACGACCTGAATTCGGAGAGATTACAGCACGTAACTGAAGCGTTTTGTTTCTTTGTATTTTTATTCTGACCTGAACATTTGTACGAATAAAAGCCAGGGTGAAACCTTTTGGTACTAAAAAAGATTCTTTTGTTCACAGAACTGGCATTTTGCAATAAATCAAACCGAAAATACGACAAGATCTACTTAGCGGCTTTCTCTACAATCTACTTCAGTTTGAGTCCTCTACGTAGCAGAAAAAATTAAAAAAAAAAAAAAAAAAAAAAAATGTTCAAAGTTACACTATGCTAAAGGTACAACAGTCTCCCCTACGCTAAACAAAAGAGGAGCATCATGAACATTTTCATGTGACTGGTCTCTGAAACAAATGCTACTTTTGCCAAGGTCATTTTTATTAAACTGAAAGATAAGGACTTGTCAATCTTTTAAATGCCAGTTCAAAAGCACGGGGCAATATTCTGTAATGTATGCTAATATGGGGTGAGATGCGACCTGAATTCGGACAGATTACAGCACGTAACTGAAACATTTCGTTCCTTTGTATTTTTATTCTGACCTAAACATTTGTACGAATAAAAGCCAGGGTGAAACTGTAATTTTATAACTGTCGATTTTAATTGCCTTCACCGATACAATTTTTACCGCCCAGTAGATTCTGGCATCAAAATCAGAAATTGTTTTAATTTATGTTACCAGCTTAATGGTCTCTAGCTGAGTGCGCACAATTTCAAATGCAGTTTTGCTCGTCGCTATTGAATGAAAGTGATTTTATAAACAAAATATAGTCTACAATGTTTCTCTCGGCCATATTTATTTAATTACAGGAGGTACATGTGTACGCGTACAGACACGAAATCCTAAAGAAGGCTGGTAGATAGTGGACCCAACTTTCATAATCTCATAAGTTCGAATGCACGGCGCTGTGTTCTTTTTAAAAGCTACTGTATGGGATCCAAAAAAAAATACGTTAGTCTTCGCCAGAGGTCTGCATCGGACGTTTTCGCTCGAGCGCCAAGTAGTTCATAGCATAATCCGATAGGTAGCGCACATGCATGATGGATAAAATTGTCGCGAGCGATTAATCCTCGAACGCTATAAGCCGAGCGTTAGACATTCGTTCTTTTTACAGTGATGAACTGTGTAGTAACATCATAGATGTTTATCATTTCAAAACTTTGCAGTGTTTAACTAACCTCTCCATAGTACAACTACAAACTTGCTTTAAAATGTAATATAAATGTTGTAGGTAAATGTCCCCCCCCCCCACACACACAGGAGTGATTTTGTTTTTGCCACATCTGATAGATGTTATTGGATGTAAATGTAATTATTATAAATGGAGAATACAATCACGATAATGCAAGAACCGTATCAAGTTTTCTAGTAATAATAATAATAATAATAATAATAATAATAATAATAATCTCTAATAATTAGTGTATCAATCTTTGCGTCTGTAACAGTTGTGCAGCATGATTATTCGTTTTATTATATTTTCTGTGACGTTATCTCTGTACTAATATTGTTATTAATCTACTGCTATATCGATAATATTTTGTAAAACGTTTCTACATTGTCGCAGTATATAGGCGGAACACTATCTATGGACCTGTCATATTATATATGTGGTAAATCAAATATTGAATAATTATTAATTAGCAATAATAACTGTATATCGAAGTTTTTCATACTATTTTATTTATAACTTCATGTTCCTGTTTTGGTACGTTCCATTGACTGTTCCATTAAACGTTTGTCATAAACGCAGAAAATAAAGCCTTATTTTTACCGTGTGAGAAAAACATATGTGTATCTTATCTGTCGCCTTCCATACAAGATAAGACGTGTCGGTGAGATGACCTTGTACTGTGCTTCTATTTATTACGAGCGTATCACGACCGATCGTATCTCACTCGAGGGTACGACATTCGACCGAGTTCAAGCGAGCGATTTAACTCCAATGCAGCACTCTGAGTGGAAATTATAGGAGGATTGTAAATTTTCAGGATTCCTTTCAAAATCTTGTTATTGTACAGGCTGCCGGAACTCAGTTTCTTGAAAGACAAACTCAGTGACGGGAACTACACAGTACGAAGAGAGAGATTTTTTTAATTTTATTTTGCGCTACAGAATGTATCAACTAGTCCCTTCCGCCACTGGATGGATGGACGGCATCGCTCCACCCCCCATCGCCATAAGAACATAGACGAAGTAAGACATATCTCCTTTCTCTTTTCACAGTGAGACAAGATTCATCACACAGGCTTTAGTGGGCCCAACTTCCATAACCTCATAAGTTCGAATGGACGGCCCTGTGTTCGTTTTAAAGGCGACTGTATGGGATCTAAAAAAAATACGTTAGTCTTCGCAAAGAATCGAACTCGCGTCGTCTCAGTCCATAGTAATTCACTGTATAATCTGAGACAACTTCGCTTCACCCACACACGCACACTCGTGCTCGCTTTTCAAGGTAGTAATTAATGTCCATATGGAGTAAGTAGCAGTCTACATGTCTGAACTAGGGTGCCCTGGTTCAAACCCTGGTTGAGTAAAATTTTCTCATTTTGAGCACTTTCAGGTCAAGAAAGGATGTATTAGGATGTAGTAAACGTTGATTTATATGTAGGTAGCATCATTCTGTGGAAGTTGCAGAACTGTCAAGAGTACAAAGGGAGTTAAAAGTAGACCTGGTCAGAACTGAGCGTCACACCAGCGCTGCAAAGTTTTAGGGATGATGGAGGTGATTAGTAGGCCTGTGAACAATTTTCATATAGGAACCCATGTCCGGACATTTACCTGATGATATTTCTGAGAAAACTATTAACAAATAATACTGATTTTGCTGATACTTAAACTGATTCCATTTTGTATCCCTCCAGTTACATCTACAAGAAATTTACTATTTAATATTCCAAGATCGACAAACTTATTTCATATGAACTCACACTTAGTTAAAATGTTATACTTGGTAAGGTTTATCTTGTCTCAGTAGCAATAAAACCAATTCTCTTCAAATGAGGGTGGTGATTATAGGAGGGTTGTAAATTTTCAGGATTCCTTTCGAAATCTTATACAGGCTGCCGGAACTCAGTTTCTTGAAAGACAAGCTCAGTGACGGAACTACACAGTACGAAGAGAGATATTTTGTTATTTTATTTTGCGCTACAGAATGTATCAACTAGTCCCTTCCGCCACTGGATGGATGGACGGACGGCACCGCTCCACTCCCCCATCGCCATAACAACACAGACGAAGTAAGACATATCTCCTTTCTCTCTCTTTTCACAGTGAGACAAGATACATCGCACAGCCTTTTAAGCAATGATTTTACTTTCCGGCATAGAAAAGTTATTCAAAAGCCATATTTATAAAAAAAATGCATTTGATTATTTTACAACATTTTATCAGCTGCTGTGGTTATTTAGCATCTGAAGATGCAAAGAGTGTTCTGCATTTCAGTAACGGGAGCCTTCAGAACTACTCCTACAGCGGCAATTGAAATGCAAATAGGACTCACTCCTCTGCATATTTGGATTGAAGCTGAGGCCCTTAAGGCATTTCACAGAATTTGCCGTCAGACAAAGGTGTTCAATGTTGAACACCTTAATCATCTCAAACGCCCTTGGGATAGGAGTGTCGGTGACGCCCTGAGCATGGAAACTGACATCCTAGAACCAAGGGTTTTGTTTGACAAAAAGTTCACAGTTACCTACCCAGAACGTAGTGAATGGAAGGACCGGACTAAACTGGTTAACAATAAAGGCCCAGTTTGGTATACTGATGGCTCCAAAACCAAATCAGGAACCGGGGCTGGATTGTTTGGCAATGGTACCAGACTTTCTTTTAGCCTAGGTCAATACGCCACTATCTTTCAAGCTGAGGTCTTTGCTATCTTAGCCAGTGTAAGGGAAAGTATTAGGAGGGGCTATTCAGGTAGACACATCCTTATACTTTCTGGTTGCCAGGCGGCACTAAAGGCGATTGAATCGCCTTTGGTCAAGTCGAAACTGGTACTGGAGTGCCGGAATACCCTCATGACACTGGCAAACACTAACTCGGTTCATCTGAGGTGGGTACCAGGACATGCAGGGATTCAAGGAAACGAGAGGGCGGATGAGGCTGCTAAAGATGGAGCTGAGACCCCATTTATAGGACCAGAACCTATGTTGGGACTATCTTCAAGACCAATTAAGCAGGTCATCAGGGATTGGGCTCACAGACGACATATTAGTTACTGGAACTCAATTAAGGGCTGTAATCACAGCAAGGCCCTTATCAAAGGTCTTGTAAGGACAAAATCGAATGAGCTGCTGAGACTTAGCAAAAAGCAGCTCTCTTGGGCAACAGGATTTCTTACAGGACACTGTGCCCTGAAGAAAACCTTATACAGGATGGGACTTATTACTGACCCACTGTGTATAAGATGTTCACAAGGAGATGAGTCAGTAGTAACTCATCTGCTGTGCGTTTGTAATGCGCTTGCGCAACAAAGATCTCTCTTTTTTGGGAATCACTTTCCAAAACTTGAAGAGATCTCAAAGGTTCCAGTCCAAAGTTTGATACAATTCATCAAGAACATGAAACTTTTGGACTGAAAGGGATGAAAGACGGGGATGCGCAATAGATCTTATAGGTCGCAGTGCTTGGGCCGGAAGGAACACCCCTGTTAAATCTAATCTAGCGTCTGAAGATGATAATGGCCTCTGTTTATAACTCCGTTCATGTAAATCATCAATAATTATAAGTTAAATTGTTCATTTATACTGTAAATTTTATTTAGTAACAACAATGTAATTTATTCGTCACAACAATAATTCCTTTCTACCATTCACCTTAAACGCTCTCGTCAACAATTGGATCTCCACTCAACACCGTATTCGTTATAGCACTCCACCGACGACAATGACAATTTACTTGGACTATTACGCACAACAATGAACTGTTAATCTTAACTAATATTTACAAAGCACTATTTACAAATCAGAACTACCAGTTCTCAGTTCACAGTTCTTCTATCTCAGTCACTCGAGTTCACGGTATCTCGAACCACAGACCTTCAGAGACAGTTCACTGCACTCGAACTCAGGTCCCTCCAACTGCGGTCCACTGCACTCGAACTCAGGCCTTCGGATGCTGACGCAGATGCGGACGCACACTCGAGTCGAACTCCGGTTGGCTTGCTTGCTCTGGCTTTCTCACTGACTGAATAACTGAAAACTATGAAACTCTAGTTCGCTGGCGCCTGCTCTTTTATAGCGAAATCATAGTTGCGAGAACCTTCTACAGTTGTGTAGAGAATTATCTCGATATCTCTACATCGACAGACTCCTGGAATAGTCGAGAAGGTCGTTCCACATTCACTGCGTTAAGTAGCAGCTGCGCGCAGACTCGTTGCGTTGACGTAATACACCCTCTCTCTTCTCTCCACCGCGCGACGTCATTCAATGTTCCGTGGAGCCTGTGCGATCTGCTTTCTTGCGGGACGCTGGTCGTGAGTTCGATTCTCACGTCGCTGTCACATAGCCCCCTCCTTAGGGCTGCTCGTCCCGGGCAGTCCCTTGGTAGGCTGCTAATCGGTCCAGATGCACCACCATCATCTTCCCTCGAGGTTGTCGCTGGATCCGGTACACCACGTCGTTGATCCGGGTCACCACGCAGTATGGTCCATCCCAGGCACGCTGCAGCTTTGGTGATTTCCCTTTGGTCCTGGTAGGTCGATACAGCCACACCAGGTCGCCCTCCTGGAATCCTGCAGAGTTGGCCAATCTGTCGTAGCGCACCTTCATCCTGTCGCTGGCCATTTTGAGGTGCTCTCTGGCCAGTTGGTGAACTCCATTCAACTTCTCGGTGAGTTCTGCCACATAGTCAGTTGCTGGCTGGTCGGCGCTGGGTGGCGTGCCAAACAGCAGATCACAGGGCAGGCGCAGCTCTCTCCCGAAGACCATGTTTGCCGGTGTCATCCCTGTTGTATCGTGGACCGAAGCTCTGTAGGCCAAGAGGAACAGTGGGACTCTGGCATCCCAGTCTCGTTGATGGTTGGACACCACCTTCCGCAGATGCTCTTCCAAGGTTTTGATGTAGCGTTCCACCATACCATCGGACTGTGGGTGGAGGGGAGTGGTCCTGGTTTTATGCACCCCCAGACGCTCGAGCAATTCTCCCATCAGGTTGGATTCGAAGTTGCGCCCCTGATCGCTATGCAATTCCCGGGGCACCCCGAATCGGCAGATGAAGTTGTCAAGCAGCGCGTCGGCCACCGTCGAAGCCTCTTGGTTAGGAATCGCGTACACCTCTGGCCATTTTGTGAAGTAATCCATGGCTACTAACAGGTAGCGGTTCCCGCGATCCGTGACCGGGAACGGTCCAGCAACGTCGATGGCGATCCTCTCAAAAGGAGCTCCCACGTTGTACTGCTGCATGGCTCCCCTGCTGCGGGTCCTTGGTCCGCGACTGGCTGCACAGGTGTCGCATCTTCGGCACCATTGTTCCGTGTCGGTTCTCTGATGCAACCAATAGAACCTCTGCCTTAACTTGTCCAGCGTCCTGTTGGCTCCCAGGTGGCCTCCAGTCACTCCAGCATGAGTCTCCTCCAGCACTTCCTTCACCTTGCTCCTGGGCAGGACAAGTTGTTCTATGTGGGTCCTTCCATCGGCCGACTCCCAAATCCTCTTCAGGATACCGTCCTTGACAGTGAAGGATTCCCACTGGGCCCAGTAGCTCTTGTAAGTGGTGCTACGGTTGGCGATATCGGCCCATACTGGTCTCTGGCCGGACTCCAAATCACGTAGTAGCTGTCCAATGTTTGGGTCCTCCAGCTGCTCCCTCCTTATGGCGGCGTTATCCCATCCTGGGCTCGGCTGGGCGGCAATTGCTCGGACTGCGTGGGCGCCATCCCGCTCTTCTACTTTCAGGCAGTGTTTACAGCCATCCGGGCACGGGCGTCGTTATAAGGCATCAGCGTTGGAATGTTTCTTCCCTTGTCGGTGTTCGGAGGTGAAGTTGTACTCCTGCAGTCGTTGAACCCAACGGGCGGTCTGCCCCTCCAGATTCTTGAAGCCCAATAGCCAGGTGAGTGCAGAATGGTCTGTCCTCAGATGGAACTCCTGGCCATACAAATATTTGTGGAAATGCTTCAGGGCTTCCACAATAGCAAGAAGTTCTCTACGGGTCACGCAGTAGTTTCTCTCAGCCTTGGACAATGTTCGGCTGAAGTAGGCAATCACCCTCTCTTGCCCGTCCTGTTCCTGAGAGAGTACTCCGCCGATGCCTACGTTGCTAGCGTCCGTGTCGAGCGTGAACTTCCTTCCAGGGATGGGATATCCCAGTACAGGAGCAGTGCAGAGCGCCTCTTTCAGTGACTGGAAGGATGACTCCGCCTCGTCTGTCCACTGGAATTGTCGTTTCTCCTCGGTCAGCTGGGTTAGAGGCTTAGCGATGTTGGCGTACCCAGCTATGAACCTTCTGTAATAAGTGCAGAGGCCGAGAAAGCGGCGCAGCTCCTGCTTGTCCCTTGGTCTAGGCCATCCTCTGACGGCTTGTAGCTTCTCCGGGTCAGTGGCCACTCCGTTGGTCCCTACTACGTGTCCCAAGTAGTTGACCTTCTTCTGGAATAGATGACATTTCTTCGGGTTCAACTTCAGTCTGGCTTGTCGCAGTCTCTCGAACACTTTCCTCAGATTCAACAGCTGTTCGCCGAAAGTCTTGCCCACCACGATGACGTCATCAAGGTACAGCAAACAGGTGTCGTATGTCAGGCCTCTCATTACAGACTCCATTAGTCTCTGGAATGTAGCCGGGGCGTTGCAGAGGCCGAACGGCATAACGGTGAACTGCCATAGTCCCTGGCCTGTAGAGAATGCCGTTTTCTCCTTGTCCTCAGGATGTAGCGCCACCTGCCAGTATCCTGACTTGAGATCCAACGTCGAGAACCACTCTGCTCCGGCCAGGGTGTCCAAGGTGTCGTCAATTCGTGGGAGGGGAAAGCAGTCTTTCCTGGTGACGTCATTCAGTCTTCTGTAGTCCACGCAGAAACGCAGGTCCCCATTCTTCTTCTTCACCAGCACTACAGGTGATGACCAAGGGCTGTCGGATTCCTCGATGACCCCTCTTGCTTTCATGCCCTCCAGTTGGCTGTCAATCTCCCTCTGTTTAGCTAGAGGGACGAGTCGAGGAGGTTGTCTGATTGGGCGAGCATTTCCGGTGTCAATGCGGTGCTGAACTTTCTCCGTTCTCCCGTAGTCGTTTTCAGACAGACTGAACACGTCCTGAAACTCTATCAGTAGATCGTGGACTTGTCTTCTTTCTCTTTTGCTTAAATTCGCCGGCAATTCTCGAGCCAGCTCTTTCAGTGATGGGTCTAAATCTGGACGTGGTCGGTGACACTCCTCGTTTTCTGCCAGCGACGTCACAGACACCACCGGCTCGACGTTACCTAGTACAGTTCCACTAGGCACCTCCTTGTCCCGATTGGTGACATTCAGGACCCTCACCGGTACCACCTTCTGATTCGGGAGTAGGGATCTGGCCACATAAACCCCATCTATCGGAGTTGTTTACGAATCGAGGAGCAGGTTTCTCTTAGGTTGTCCGTCCAGTCTTGCCGTCACCACCATCTCGCAGCCAGCTGGGATTGTCACTTGATTCTCCAAGGTGAGTCTGCTGGCCATGGGTTGGTCTTCGACGTCCCTCAGGAACACTTCATCCTGACCAAAACGGAGGATACGGCGCCGGACGTCCACCGTTGCATCGAAGATCCGCATGGCGTCGAGTCCCAGGATGACGTCTTCAGTGATGTTGGCGACGAACACCCACATCTCCAGTCTCCTCTTTCCCAAGGTCAAGTCCAGGAAAACCTGTCCTTGGATGGGCAGGTTCTCGCCTGAGGCAGTACGTAGCTCATACCGTCGCAGCGGCGTCCTCCCAGGTAGTCCACGCACGACTTCCGGTCTGGCGATAGTGAGCGACGCCCCGGTGTCTACCAGTACTCTGCATGGGCGGCCTCTTATCCATCCGTCAGCAATCAGCCCATCGTCGCATCTTCTGTTAACCGTCTTCAAGATCAGCCGAGGGGATGGTGATGACGGCGCCGACGTGCCCCTCATCGCATCGGCCCCTTTTAGTTTTCCTGTTTGTGACCAGATCGGTCACAGTCCCTCCTCAGGTGTCCAGGCTCGCCGCAGGACCAGCAGGTGGGCACTCCTCGTCTTCGTCGCTCGGGTGATTTCGGTTGACGTTCCTCGACGTCGGCCGCCGCGACGCTCCTAATCCGGTGCGATGTCGAGACGTTCGCCGTCAACTTGGCTGCCTCCATCCTGAGGGCCGCCGCCAGAGCTGCATTGATGGTGCGATGCTCTCCCAAGAGTAGCTGTTGCTTTATTTCCGGGTCTCGAACTCCGCTGCCGAAGGTGTAGGCCGCCTCTCCAGCGATGAAGTCATTAGGTAGGCCCCTGAGCGCCTTATGGGCCAGTTGTTCCACCGCCATCGCGAATTCTTGCAGGGACTCGCCTGACTGTTGGACCCTCGTTTTTAGTTGGGTCCTAAATGCTGCAGCAAGTTGATGGTCACCATAACGTCCCTCCAGGGCCGCCATTATCTCAGCGGCTGTCCCATCTTCTGGAACGCTGTGAAGAATCTCCGACGCCTGTCCCTGAAGCGCGGCCAGCAGCTGAGTAGTTTTCTCTGCCGGCGTCCACCCATTGTGCTCTGCGATGGCCTCGAACTGGCGACGGAATATCGCCCAAGACGTCGTACCGTCGAACTTCGGCGTCTTGACGTTGTGATGTCTGGCTGAAGCCGATGGTTCCGCAGGGGCACTATGTGAGGTCCTCAATGCTGACGTCGATCTTTCCACGGCCCGTTGAACTTCCTCGGCAATTATCTGTTTCTGTTCTCTAGCCTGGCGATCCACCAACGCGAGGATGTGTTTGTTTTCTACAGCGTGTTGGTCCATTAACGCGAGTATGTGCTTGTTTTCCTCAGCGTGTTTGTCCATCACCTCACTCGTCTGCTCTTCACGACGCTCGAGATCGCGGATTTTGCCGTCGAAATGGTCTACCTCCTGTCTCAATTCGGTTACTGTCTCGTTTATAGTTGTAAAATTCTTGTTTAGGTTGTCAAGATCGGCTTTGAGTTCGTCTTTCACGATGGCGACATTTCCATCTACGTGGGCTGAAACGCTTTCAATTTGCGTAGTGACGTCATCTTTCACTCCGCTTATGTCGCCTTTCACTCCACTTATGTCGCCTTTCACTTCACTTATGTCACTTTTCATCTCCGTTTTAACATCACTTATGTCGTTCTTAACCTCACTGATGTGCTTGTTCATGTTATCTTTTACTTCACTAATGTGCATGTTCATTTCTGCTTTCATTTCTGCGATGGCTTGCAGGATCTGCTGTAGGTTCTCCATTGTCGATAATGTCCCGGTTCTGACACCAATGTAAATTTTATTTAGTAACAACAATGTAATTTATTCGTCACAACAATAATTCCTTTCTACCATTCACCTTAAACGCTCTCGTCAACAATTGGATCTCCACTCAACACCGTATTCGTTATAGCACTCCACCGACGACAATGACAATTTACTTGGACTATTACGCACAACAATGAACTGTTAATCTTAACTAATATTTACAAAGCACTATTTACAAATCAGAACTACCAGTTCTCAGTTCACAGTTCTTCTATCTCAGTCACTCGAGTTCACGGTATCTCGAACCACAGACCTTCAGAGACAGTTCACTGCACTCGAACTCAGGTCCCTCCAACTGCGGTCCACTGCACTCGAACTCAGGCCTTCGGATGCTGACGCAGATGCGGACGCACACTCGAGTCGAACTCCGGTTGGCTTGCTTGCTCTGGCTTTCTCACTGACTGAATAACTGAAAACTCTGAAACTCTAGTTCGCTGGCGCCTGCTCTTTTATAGCGAAATCATAGTTGCGAGAACCTTCTACAGTTGTGTAGAGAATTATCTCGATATCTCTACATCGACAGACTCCTGGAATAGTCGAGAAGGTCGTTCCACATTCACTGCGTTAAGTAGCAGCTGCGCGCAGACTCGTTGCGTTGACGTAATACACCCTCTCTCTTCTCTCCACCGCGCGACGTCACTCAATGTTCCGTGGAGCCTGTGCGATCTGCTTTCTTGCGGGACGCTGGTCGTGAGTTCGATTCTCACGTCGCTGTCACAATACTTACGTTAAATAGGTGCTTTGAAGGTAGGGATCCCATTCGTCCCGTTTTACCCGGGACAGTTTCGTTTTTTTTTAATGTCCCACCGTCCCAAAAACATTTTTCGGGACTGGAAAATGTCGCGCTTTTTCCCGATCTAAAAAAAGGGCTTTACTTGTGAGTATGCCACCGAATACTAGAGACAGACTATACCGTTCGATCGGAATTATCTCTGAGCATCACCGTATTATCGATTCTTCGTACAAATATCGATATGTCGATCTTAGCATCGCGATCATTATGTTCTAGTATTCATTATGCAGTATGTAAACCAATTTTAGTAAGTTAATATGTGTTGAATTTTTTAATGTAATGTTGAAAGAGCCCAAACTTCTTGAACAAATCACAGTTCGTGTGAATCTACTTCAGCAGAAAAAAAGACTGTGCAAATACTTCAGCAGAACGTGCAAGATAGCCTAATATCTGTATGTAAAGAAGAAGATGCGTAAAAATGACTATGCTGTGATGAAAATAAAATGCAAATAGTTCTGTATTAGATATTTCAGTTTACTAATTCAATAATTAAACTTTAATTAGTTACTAATGTTGAGATATTTTTCCTTCTTTTGTGTTCCGCTTTTTTACAAAATGTCTCAAGTTTTTAGTGGAGTATTTTTCAAATGTCCCGATTTTCAAATCCTCATGGTTCCTGCAATAACTCCTATGTGATATATTTATCAACGTTAAGATTTTTGCTCTATTAAATAACTTATAGTGATACAGAAAAAAAAAATCTGAAAAATTATAAGTCTCCAGGTATCGATCAAATTCCAGCAGAATTAATACAAGATGGTAGAACCGCATTATCTAACGAAATTTATAAGCTTGTACTTGCTATTTGGGAAAAGGAAATTGTACCAGAACAATGGAAGGAGTCAACAATCGTACCTATCTTTAAGAAGGGGGACAAGACTAACTGCAGTAACTTTCGAGGAATATCACTTTTGTTGACGTACAAAATTTTGTCCAATATTCTTTTGAGAAGATTAACTCCTTATGTAGATGAAATTATTGGGGATCATCAGTGTGGTTTTAGGCGTAATAGATCAACTATTGACCAGATATTTTGTATTCGACCGATAATGGAGAAAAAATGGGAGTATAAGGGTACAGTGCATCAATTATTCATTGATTTCAAAAAGGCATATGACTCGGTTAAGAGAGAAGTTTTATATGATATTATTATTGAATTTGGTATTTCCAAGAAACTATTTGATTAATTAAAATGTGTCTCAGTGAAACGTACAGCAGAGTTCGCATAGGTCAGTTTCTGTCAGATGCGTTTCCAATTCACTGTGTGCTAAAGCAAGGAGATGCACTATCACCTTTACTTTTTAACTTTGCTCTAGAGTATGCCATTAGGAAAGTCCAGGATAACGGAGAGGGTTTGGAATTGAACGGGTTATATCAGCTGCTTGTCTATGCGGATGACGTGAATATGTTAGGAGAAATTCCACAAACGATTAGGGAAAACACGGGAATTTTACTGGAAGCAAGTAAAGAGATAGGTTTGGAAGTAAATCCCGAAAAGACAAAGTATATGATTATGTCTCGTGACCAGAATATTGTACGAAATGGAAATATAAAAACTGGAAATTAATCTTTTGAAGAGGTGGAGAAGTTCAAATATCTTGGAGCAATAGTAACAAATATAAATGATACTCGGGAGGAAATTAAACGCAGAATAAATATGGGAAATGCCTGTTATTATTCGGTTGAGAAGCTTTTATCATCCAGTCTGCTGTCAAAAAGTCTGAAAGTTAGAATTTATAAAACAGTTATATTACGGGTTGTTCTTTATGGTTGTAAAACTTGGACTCTCACTTTGAGAGAGGAACATAGGTTAAGGGTGTTTGAGAATAAGGTGCTAAGAGGGATGAAGTTACAGGAGAATGGAGAAAGTTACACAACGCAGAACTACACGCATTGTATTCTTCACGTGACATAATTAGGAACATTAAATCCAGACGTTTGAGATGGGCAGGACATGTAGCACGTATGGGCGAATTCAGAAATGCATATAGAGTGTTAGTTGGGAGACCGAAGGAAAAAGACCTTTAGGGAGGCCGAGACGTAGCTGGGAAGATAATATTAAAATGGATTTGAGGGAGGTGGGATATGATGATAGAGACTGGATTGATCTTGCTGAGGATAGGGACCGATGGCGGGCTTATGTGAGGGCGGCAATGAACCTCCGGGTTCCTTAAAAGCCATTAAGTAAGTAAGTGATACAGAAAATAATAAAATGTTCTATATGTAGTTACATTTCTTTGTTTCGAAAATGTAAGAATTCAGTCTCCTATGTACGGCTGCCATAGAAGAATAAATGTGTTTTTTCCTCCTACTGAACAATTTTATATTTTGCACATAGGAGTTATTCCAGGGACAACTACGAAATAAAATAGTATCCATCTAGCCTGTGCACTTCCGTATGTCATACATTAATACATTACATAATCGTAGAAATTTAGACGTGATATACCTTGACTTTTCCAAAGCGTTTGATAAAATTGACCATAAAATATTAATTAATAAACTTTCAAGTTTTGGATTATCTTCTTCATGCTTACAGTTAATAACATCATATCTTACAAACAGGCAGCAGTATGTTTCATTCAATCAAGTAAAATCGAAACCATTCACAGTAACTTCAGGTGTACCCCAAGGATCCAACCTTGGTCCCTTGTTCTTTTTTTACTTTATATCAATGACTTAAACAGATTTTCCACTCTAAATGTTTACTATATGCTGATGATGTTAAATTATATAAAATCATTGACAAACACAAGACGTTTTTGATCTACAACATGTTTTGGACAGACTATATAGATGGAATATCGATAATTTTCTTCTGTTGAATCTTAATAAATGTTGCTTTATGACGTATTATAAAAATAAGACAGTTGCTCAAAATTCGTATGAAATTAATGGTGTGAAGTTACCTAGAGTAGAATCATTTAAGGATTTGGGTATTTATTTTACACACAACTTATGTTTTAAAGTG
Organism: Periplaneta americana; assembly: GCF_040183065.1. NCBI lineage: Eukaryota > Metazoa > Arthropoda > Insecta > Blattodea > Blattidae > Periplaneta > Periplaneta americana. The sequence goes on from NC_091123.1 coordinate 176,638,708, forward strand.
CATTTAAATCACGTGGTAATTGATGCATGTAGAAAATTAGGATTTATAATCAGAAATACAAAATAATTAAAAAATATAAATACTATTGATACTCTATATAAAGCTCTAGTTAGGAGTAAGCTAGAGTATGCACATGTAATGTGGTCACCTTAATTCCAGTCTCATCAGATGCAAATAGAAAGGATACAGAAAAGATTTTTACGTTATTTATATTTTGAAAAACATCACGTGTCGTCTTATGACAAGCAAATTTCATATAATCAGTTACTTTTTTAATTTAATTATAAAACTTTAAAATATCGACGATTAATAAATAGTCAAATTTTACTCTATAAGAATGTTAACGATATATTGAATAACTGTGATTTTCTTAAATTCCTTCATTTTAATGTAAAAAAATACAGAATTACGTCATAGGCAATCTTTAGTTGTTCCAATTCCTAGAACTGTTTTCTTCAAGAACTCTCCATTGTTTGTTATGTGTAATACTTACAACTCTCTGTCTTTAAACTGTGATTCTCAATTAGATTTCAGTTTAACAGTTGAAAAATTTCATACAATATTAAATAGAATTTTATTTCCTTAGATATTTAAATTATGTAGAAGTGTATTATAATGTTTTTACTCTAGTTTTTAAATAATTTTGCATCATTATATTGACATTTGGCACTATATTAACAGCAATATTATATTCCAGCATCTACTACCGTTATGTATTTTCTTTCTTTCGTTTGTGTTGTTTGTTTTGTTTTTGTTTTTTTCTCTTATCATGTATTTTGTGTATGTATCTGTGTAAGCCACCTGTAATTGGAAGCCTGCTTCTGTTGGTGGTGGATTTAAATAAATACATTAAATAACTTATCTATACTAATAATAAATCTGTAGCAGAAATTTTTCTGGTAATTTTCGATTTTCTAAAAAAAATTGGTCCTAACATATATGATTAACCGCCCTGAAACCGAAAATCGCTTTTTTGAAATTTTTGTTTGTCTGTCTGTCTGGATGTTTGTTACCTTTTCACGCGATAATGGCTGAACCGATTTATATGAAAATTGGAATATAAATTAAGTTCGTTGTAACTTAGAATTTAGGCTATATGGCATTCAAAGTATTTTATTTAAAAGGGGGTTATAAGGGGGCTTGAATTACATAAATCGAAATATCTCCCTTATTATTAATTTTCATGAACAATATTACATAACAAAAGTTTCTTTAAAAATAATTTCCGATAAGTTATGTTCTATACAAAATTTTGACAGGACCGATATTTAATGAGATAAATGAGTTTCAAAATTACAATAACAACGCCATCTAAGGCGGTGTAATGAAATAAAAAACAAATGACTTCGTCTATAAGGGGCCTTGGACAACAAAAATCGAAAGCTATGAAACATAGCCTACAGAGAATGTTTCTGTGTTTGTATGAAGTAATATTGGAAGCTAAATTAACCGATTTGTATAATTAATTATTAATTCACCACTGGAAAGTGTTGTTTCTTTAGATGGACATAATGCTATGATGTTATTACAGTAACTTCTGAGTGAATCGAGGACAGGTAAGATTAAAATAGCTTCTTATGCACAGAAAACTTGATAGGTTATTCTGTACATTCGTTTCCTGTATTTCCTAAACTAATTTTTATGACCAAATGAGTGGTCTCTGGATCAAAATGATCGCATTTTAATTTTTTTAATAGAATTTAAATTAAGTAACATATTAAACGATATATCCTTCTATCAAACACGAATGTTCCCTGGATCAAATGTCCTATTTTAATCATGTAATTACTTTATATTTATTTGTAACGGGTGCAGCGGAGCGCACGGGTACGGCTAGTAATAAATAAATATTTGAGGAAGTGATTTAAATAAATAAGTAAATAAATTTGAAACTGTGTTCTTCAATGTATTTGGGTTTAAACGCTTTATGTTGTCCAAAAGGAAGTGAAGCGAAAAGAAGATGGGCTCTAGCAACAGTCAGACGGGCAGAACAAAATTGGTCGTCTGCTAACAGGAAGGAGAGACATGCACGCATTCGTGTGCGTGCACTGTCACGCTTTGCTGGCTCCGATATAAGTGTTTGATTTATAGGAAGCACTAATGACACCTGCACTTGTTGAGCAACGATAGAGTTTCGGGGGAGGGGATGGGAGGGCGGCACCCTCGGTCGACCTGTCTGCTCGCTAGTCGGTCAGTCAGTCTGTTTCGCTGTCAGTCTGTTTGTCGGGTCGTCAGCCAGCCAACCAGCTGGAGATGAAAGTGGCACAACGGAGTGCATCTCGGTCCCAGCCAGCCAGACACCCGCGCCGGTGCACGGCGCAAACTGTGATTGTGATGTAAGAACAACGAGGTAATTTCCAGACCTGTGATGGATGGAACCTTGACATCGGTGGATTTCCCGCCTTTCCACCACATGTCGGCACGGCGGACACACCTTCTGCAGAAGACTTCAGTCCTACACGGTATTTCAGATCTTTTAAAGGTGTCGGGTTGCTTGTGTTGGTTTTGCTAAGGTTCACACGTTCTTATGCGTGGAGGTAGAAGGACATAGGGAGCAGCCAGACATGCAGGCAAACGGGCAAGAAGATGGACAGGGAACAGATAAATTTGCAGATAGATGACAAGTATGCATGCAGACATATGTACGTACATATACAGAATGCACCGTAAGTAATGTCATTAATTTCAGGGGGTTATTCTTTGAGATATGCCAAACAAAAAAGTTTAATACAATTTTGCTCGATTTTGCCTGCTTTTAGAGATAAAAATTGTTCTGTGTGGAACATTTCATACCGTGAATAGTTTCACAGGGAGCTTTACCTGAAAGCTAGATTTTCATTTTATAGCCTGTTTTGGAAATGTCATTGGTAACTTCCAATATGTTCAGTCAATTTAAAAAAAAATTAATAATGCAAATAATTTTAGTTTTGTGCTTTAAAATGTGAAGAAATCTAATCCGAATAAATGTTACATTGTAAAATTCTTTTCTGCGAGATCGTGCGTATTTGCTTGGTTTCCGTACAAAACCAATCCGCGGAAAGTCTAAAATTCCACATTCAGTATTCCCAACCTAACACACATAACAATTTCCCTCTTCTTACCGCTTAAGTGACATATTGATTTTACTGCTTTAGGCTTTTAACATATTATTTTTAAAGACGTTCAATATAGTAATAATTATAAATTGGAAACTTACCACTGCAATTTCACCTAAATTGCACTGTTAATTATTGTTTTTAAATATTTGCAAAAATTAAGTAAACTCTACTACTCCACTAAAGTTACTGCATTCGTGATGCAAGTAACATTAAGGAAGCCGTGAAAATATCAACAAGATTCCAGACTCATTACATAACCTTACCGTTTGTTTTAAGTTCGCATTTATAGACTGGGGGGAAAAAAAAGACAGACGTATATCACGGCCTGCTGGAGTATAGTAAACACAGAAAACATTTTAAAGCAACAATGTTGAAGATGGATATTTTTCTTTTGCAAATTTGCCGTCATTGAACAGAAACCAAGATGGAGATTTCATTGCAACTAATTATAAATTCCTCTTTCAGGTATGTAATAAACGATCTTCGCACAAAATAATGTACGATACACGAGCGGTATGTTTTCTTTCAATTCTAGGAAATTAAAGAAGCTCAACTACGTTTCGCTTTTTCAAACTTTTCCCCGAACATGAAAACTTCAACATACCGCTCTTGTAACGCATATTACTATTGAAGAACGTAAAGTTAGGTTTGTCTGGATCAAATTTATGCACATTTAAAGGACAAAACTAAAATTATTTCAATCATTTATCATCATAATACACTGCTCTCTTAAATTGACTGAGCATATTGGGAATTAAATCAATGGCTTTCCCAAATCACGCTGTGAAATGTTTCATATAAAACAATTTTTATCTCGATAAGGAAGCAAAAGCGAGCAAAATTGTATTAATTTTTTTGTTTTAAATATCTCAAAGAATAACTCCCTGAAATTAATTTCATTACTTACGGTTTACCCTGTTCATTGTAAGATGGACAATTTCAACACCATCTATCAACACCAAACGTATCTTTGGGCGATCTTCCTCTTTTCTTGTAGGGTAGATGAGGGTGATTGTAAACAAATGCTGTTAGACATACAAAACTGTCAATATAAAAATTTTAATTCGAGGGAATATTTAAATTAACATGTTGGCTAACCTACAAGTCAGTTTGGCGCCAAATAGGAGTAACTGCTTAGTTGTGAACGAATGTTTTGTAAGAGTCTACAAAAAAAAAGTTGAGAAAGAATTTTGCTTCACCTTCATTTTTGGCATTGTAAGTAAACGTATAGTGCTATTTTTTAAGAATATGTTGTTTTTATGAGTAATGTATAGTAGTTAACATTTAATATAATGGTTTTGAGATCTCCCATAACCTCAATTCATTAAATTATGACGTGTTTACTTTTGCCCCCTGGTTTTAATTGCTTGGGGTAATTGTAAACATGTTTTGCTGTGGTTACATTTCGTACTTTTCAGTAATCAAAGATACCCCCACCCAACTACACTGTAGAGGATTTAGAGAGGGCTGTCACGGATGTGAAAAATAGTAACTACAGTTATCGTGAAGCTCAGGAGAGGTACTGAGTTCCTATATCGTCATATATCATAGGTTAAAGGGACGAAATGTACCAGTGACCAAAATTAGAGTTGGAAGGAGTACAGCTTTTTCTTATTAAACGGAACAAAAATGTTCAGTGTCTGATAGCCCGTGCGAAAATTGATGTTTAAAATAAAATTACCCCCTCTCAAAGGGGTAAATGTGAACAGGTGGGGTAAATATAAACTAGCAATTAAAAGATGAAAAAAGTCAACATTATTTTAAACCCATTTTCAGGGAAAAGAAAGATCTAAAAATAACACGATGTTTCTTTGACATGCTTATCGTTACTGAGGGTTGTGTAATGTTGAAATATATTTGAAATCAGTGAAAAGTGTTTACAGTTACCCTAGTCTACCATACTTAGGCCTAACATGCCTCGTAATTCGACAGTACTACACGTTGCCTGATTGCTAAGCAATCAAAAGAAAAAAAAACAGTGCTGTACGGTAAGCAAAATGATCACAAAAGGAATCTCTATTTAGAAAAAACTAAACATGATAATACAATTTGTGAAGTTACTGAAAGTTACTAGAGCAATATTTCTTAACTACTCATTTCTCCAGAAGTGGATGTACTGCTATCCAAATTTAACTGCCTGAATAAACATTGTAAGACTGTTTACACAGAAACAAGAGAAGTTACATTGTGTCCCAAAAACGACATGCAAATATTTCTTATTGCAGTAATTTTTACTTATGTAAAAATAGACATTAAGAGTGCTATTCATAGACAATTCGCTATCCCGCGCTACGAGCGTGCTAAACTAGCCCCGGCTATCGAGTGATTACTTGTACAGGATTCATATCATATCGCTAACACTGGTTTATGAATACGAAAAACGTTAGTTCGCTGATCATCCACCGGAAGCCTGCGCTAAGAATGTCTATGAATATGCTCCTTGGAGTGTTATTCATAGACAATTCGCTATCCCACGCTACGAGCGTGCTAAACTAGCCCCGGCTATCGACTGGTTACTTGTACAGGATTCATATCATATCATATCGCTAGCACTGGTTTATGAATACGAAAAACGTTAGTTCGCTGATCATCCACCGGAAGCCCGGGCTAAGAATGTCTATGAATATGCTCCTTGGAGTGCTATTCATAGACATTTCGCTATCCCACGCTACGAGCGTGCTAAACTAGCCCCGGCTATCGACTGGTTACTTGTACAGAGTTCATATCATATCATATCGCTAGCACTGGTTTATGAATACGAAAAACGTTAGTTCGCTGATCATCCACCGGAAGCCCGGGCTAAGAATGTCTATGAATATGCTCCTTGGAGTGCTATTCATAGACATTTCGCTATCCCACGCTACGAGCGTGCTAAACTAGCCCCGGCTATCGACTGGTTACTTGTACAGAGTTCATATCATATCATATCGCTAGCACTGGTTTATGAATACGAAAAACGTTAGTTCGCTGATCATCCACCGGAAGCCCGGGCTAAGAATATCTATGAATATGCTCCTTGGAGTGCTATTCATAGACATTTCGCTAAACGAGCGTGCTAAACTAGCCCCGGCTATCGACTGGTTACTTGTACAGAGTTCATATCATATCATATCGCTAGCACTGGTTTATGAATACGAAAAACGTTAGTTCGCTGATCATCCACCGGAAGCCCGGGCTAAGAATGTCTATGAATATGCTCCTTGGAGTGCTATTCATAGACATTTCGCTATCCCACGCTACGAGCGTGCTAAACTAGCCCCGGCTATCGACTGGTTACTTGTACAGAGTTCATATCATATCATATCGCTAGCACTGGTTTATGAATACGAAAAACGTTAGTTCGCTGATCATCCACCGGAAGCCCGGGCTAAGAATGTCTATGAATATGCTCCTTGGAGTGCTATTCATAGACATTTCGCTATCCCACGCTACGAGCGTGCTAAACTAGCCCCGGCTATCGACTGGTTACTTGTACAGAGTTCATATCATATCATATCGCTAGCACTGGTTTATGAATACGAAAAACGTTAGTTCGCTGATCATCCACCGGAAGCCTGCGCTAAGAATGTCTATGAATATGCTCCTTGGAGTGCTATTCATAGACATTTCGTTATCCCGCGCTACGAGCGTGCTAAACTAGCCCCGGCTATCGACTGGTTACTTGTACAGGATTCATATCATACCATATCGCTAGCACTGGTTTATGAATACGAAAAACGTTAGTTTGCTGATCATCCACCGGAAGCCCGCGCTAAGGATGTCTATGAATACGGCCCTTAGTATTTTAATTAATCCACCACGCGATCTAGTGGCTAGAGCGCTGGACTTATAACCCCGTGTACATGGGTTCGATCCCTGGATTATCACTTGTGTTGATCCAGGTAACACAGGGGTTTTCTCTGGGAACTCCGATTCCTCTGTGGCATCCCAACAGATCTGTTATCTCATCGCGGGTGTAGCGTAGACCAGCCTCCTATGGCTCACCCTGTCGGTAAATTTGTCTACACAACTGGCTTCATATGGATGAATGACGAAATTTCAAGTACCCGTCATTCATAGAAAATATACTTTAATTAATCTTAATATTTCAATTAATTTAAATGACTATCATCAAAAAAATACTAAGCAGTAAATCCTACGCAAGTGTTGAGTACATTAACAGAATATCGGAAATAGGAAAACTTGATTTCGTTTCGTTTTTTTTTTTTACTTTTCCTTACAACACTTGTATCGTAATATACTGTTTTAATAAGCCAATCTCGTAGGAAGTTGTAGATATTATGTCACTAGGTTTTGGACAATGACGTTGTTGAACGACATTTAGGTTATTGTTAAGCGAAGACGTAACTTACCAAAGATTTGCAAAGGCTGCGATACTATGTTCTTTCCTAGGGATCTGTAGAGTGGAAAGAAGAAATAAGCTCTGGTCCGTGGTATGTGGGAGGACTAGGACCAATGACCACTCTGAGGGCAGGCATTGGTTGAACGAAACTACCGATCGCTTGCAGGGAAGGGATCATTTTTATCTTAACACTCTATCAGAGCTATTCCATCTCAAATCGACCGAAATATAGAGAAAATCGACCTTGCAATTGTAATTAATACAGTGAAACTTTTTTCAGTCCGTTGACAACTGTGATACAATGCTTTGTGCAAAGTTTGAGGCATCAGAACTTCATAGTGTTTAAATTAAAAATATTTAAATTTATCGTATTTTCATAAAATTAGCAACTTTAAACTCTTGTAGCTCCGAAACCCTTTCACCCAATGATCAAAATCATGGTTTATTTTGATGCTGAGAAATTAAAGTTTATATTGACATATAAACAGATTTTCTTACTTTTTATGGAAATGGAGAAATTAAGATTTTTCTGCATTAAGACGCCTTTGCTTAGGAAAAAATATTTTTAAAATATATAGTTAGATTCCGCATTGAAAGTACAAATAAACACATATTTTTTACTGGTATACCGTTGATAAGGAAGTATTGAAAATATCAAATAAAGAAAATAAATAGTACGCGCGTGAACTAACCAGCTGACTGTGAGACGGGAGCTAGCCGAGATAAGCAAGGCCAGGAGACAAACTCGTGAGGTTTCGTCTAGTAGCGCATAGCTGGGCTAGCTTTATCACAACTTTTCATAAACACAGGAGTAAAATGACGCCCAACGCACGCTTATCTTCAGCTCTCGGCCAGTGCGTGCGGTACTGCGCCGTTCAAGTCCAGGCGTGTGAAAATAATCTATTTAATACCTTCGAAACTTATTGCCATACCATTAAACAAACAATGCCGAATCCCTCTTAATAATGCAAGGTTTTTTCTCAATTTTTTTTTTTTTTTACATTTTTACAAATTGGCAAAAAGCCTAAAAGTAAGTAATAGTAATATGCGTTACAAGAGCGGTATGTTGATGTTTTCATGTTCGAGGAAAAGCTTGAAAAAGCGAAATGTTGTTTAGCTTTTTTAATTTCCGAGAACATGAAAACAAACATACCGCTCGTGTATCGTACATTATTTTGTGCGAAGATCGTTTATTACATACCTGAAAGACGAATTTCTAATTAGTTGCAATAAATCTCCATCTTGGTGTCTGTTCAATGACGGCAACTTTTAAAAACTAAAATATCTATCTTCAACATTGTTGCTATAAAATGTTGTCTGTGTTTACTATATTCCAGCAGGCCGTGATATACGTCTGTCTTTTTTTTCCCCAGTCTATAAATGCGAACTTAAAACAAACGGTAAGGTTACGTAATGATTTATTTTTCATTTTAATATTTTAACAATATTATTTATATAACATATTGCAGTAATAACGAGAGAGGAACATAGGTTAAGGGTGTTTGAGAATAAGGTGCTTAGGAAAATATTTGGGGGTAAGCGGGATGAAGTTACAGGAGAATGGAGAAAGTTACACAACACAGAACTGCACGCATTGTATTCTTCACCTAACATAATTAGGAACTTAAAATCCAGACGTTTGAGATGGGCAGGGCATGTAGCACGTATGGGCGAATCCAGAAATGCATATAGAGTGTTAGTTGGGAGACCGAAGGGAAAAAGACCTTTAGGGAGGCCGAGACGTACATGGGAGGATAATATTAAAATGGATTTGAGGGAGGTGGGGTATGATGATAGAGAGTGGATTAATCTTGCACAGGATAGGGACCGATGGCGGGCTTATGTGAGGGCGGCAATGAACCTCCGGGTTCCTTAAAAGCCATTTGTAAGTAAGTAAGTATTGCAGTAATAACATCGGCATCTGGAATCTTGTTGATTTTTTCACGGCTTCCTTAATGTTACTTGTATCAGGAATGCAATAAGTTTCGTGGAGTAGTAGACTTTACTTAATTTTTGCAAATATTTAAAAACAATAATTAACAGTGCAATTTAGGTGAAATTGCAGTGGTAAGTTTCCAATTTATAATTATTACTATGTTAAACGTCTCTAAAAATAATATGTTAAAAGCCTAAAGCAGTAAAATGAATGTCGCGCTTAAGCTGTAAGAAGAGGGAAATTGTTATGTGTGTTACGTTGGGAATACTGAATGTGGTATTTCACACTTACCGCGTATTGGTTTAGTGCGGAAAGCAAGCAAATACGCACGATCTCGCACAAAATCATATTATCTGTCTCTCTGTGTACAATAAATGTAAGGATTACTTCTTAACATAACGTCAGCTTCAAAATGAGCTCCCGTTCAATGTTCTGCAGTAAATGGTTCCAGAGTTCTGAGCGCTGAAAGAGGCTTGTTTTTATAAAATACGCTAAATTTGTCGCTCAACAATACAAAAACAGTTTGACTTTCGATAGTATATCTCCTCAGAACCTTGTATAAATAGGGAAAAAATTAGAGTATAAAAAATGCGAGATTTTTTATTGGTCGATTTCATATGGAATAGCCCATCACAAGCATCTTACCCCTTAGCGGTCTCAAGCTGGTGCTGCCCGCAATACACTCCGGCACAGATAGACTCCTCCCCCATATGCGCCAAGAACTCTATGAATTAAAGACTGAACCTGGAAAATACAATCAGAAAAGGTAATCAGATGTTGAGAGCCAGCCCGATTAAAATGTTATCTGCATAATCCTGACGACCAAATGTCAGTGTTAGTTGAGGATGTCCACTTGATGGAATTTGCTGATATATGATTGGTTGCTCGATCTGGTAAATGTTAGGGACCAGGCTGTGCCACAGTATCTCCAGGCTATAAGTTCAGGGTCCTCACATTCCTCCTCATTCTTATTTCCCAGGAGTACAGTACCCATAAAATATTAAATAGTGGTCGTAGTGTAAGAAGAACTTCAGTCAGTCTCGCCCTCCTCCATAGTTGAATTAAAAAAGTGACACGGAATTCAGAGGATGCCCGTAATCGACTGAAATGTTTGTCTTCGGTTGGATGTTATTGTGGTATTTAGATTTTTTAACGAATTGGTTGTTTCTTATAAGGTTATAATTGAGAATGAAATAAATATAAACCAACTTGTGTGTTCTATTATTTGTCCACTTTATTTCTTCATTCAATACTAGCCGTACCCGTGCGCTCCGCTGTACCTGTTAGAAATAAATATAAAGTAATGACATAATTAAAATAGGACATTTGATCCACGGAACATTCGTGTTTGATAGAAGGATAAATCGTTTAATTTACTTAAATTAAATTGTATTTAAATATTTAAAATACAGTTATCTTGGTCCAGAGAGCAATCATTTGGTGCAATGACAATTACTTTAACATGTTTCTTAATTGTTATTACATGCAAACATAGTTTAATGAAGATTGACATATCATTTAGTTTTAATGTGTATACTTTATATTACTTGCTATATGCTTCAGAAGTTACTGCAATAATATTGTAGAATTATGTCCATCTAGAGAAACTGCACTTTCCAATGGTGAAATAATAATTAAACATTAGTTAGCTTCCGATATTACTTCATACAAACACAGAAACATTCTCTGTAGGCTATGTTTAATAGCTTTCGATTGTTGTTGTCCAAGGCCCCTTATAGACGAAGTCATTTGTTTTTATTTCAGTACAGTGCCTTAGATGGCATTGTTATTGTAATTTTAAAACTCATTTATCTCATTAAATATCAGTCCTATCAAAATTTTGTACAGAATAAGACGTATCGGAAATTATTTTTAAAGAAACTTTTGTTATGTAACATTTTTTATGAAAATCAATAATAAGGGAGACATTTCGATTTATTTAATTCAGGCCCCCTTACAACCACCCTTTTAAATAAAGTATTTTGAATGCCATATAGCCTAAAATCTAAGTTACAACTAACTTAATTTATTATCCAATTTTCATATAAATCGGTTCAGCCATTATCGCGTAAAAAGGTAACAAACATCCAAACGGTCAGACATACAAACAAGAATTTCAAAAAAGCGATTTTCGGTTTCAGGATGGTTAATTATACATGTTAACACCAATTACTTTTGGAAAATCGAAAATTACCAGAAAAATTTTGGTTACAGATTTATTATTAGTATAGATATACCTGTTCAAATACGAGTATTTACAATGGCATTACTATATTTCAACTGAATGATTCGTTGCTAAGCAATCAACATCAGAATAGTCTAACGTAACTCACTGTCTCTTCTGAGCAACTAACATCAGAATAGGGTAACGTAACTCATTGTCTCTTCTGAGCAACTAACATCAGAATAGTGTAACGTAACTCATTGTCTCTGCTAAGCAACTAACATCAGAATAGTGTAACGTAACTCATTGTCTCTTCTGAGCAACTAATATCAGACTAGTGTAACGTAACTCATTGTCTCTGCTAAGTAACTAACATCAGAATAGTGTAACGTAACTCACTGTCTCTTCTGAGCAACTAACATCAGAATAGGGTAACGTAACTCATTGTCTCTGCTAAGCAACTAACATCAGAATAGTCTAACGTAACTCACTGTCTCTTCTGAGCAACTAACATCAGAATAGGGTAACGTAACTCATTGTCTCTTCTGAGCAACTAACATCAGAATAGTGAACGTAACTCATTGTCTCTGCTAAGCAACTAACATCAGAATAGTGTAACGTAACTCATTGTCTCTGCTAAGCAACTAACATCAGAATAGTGTAACGTAACTCATTGTCTCTGCTGAGCAACTAACATCAGAATAGTGTAACGTAATTCATTGTCTCTGCTGAGCAACTAACATCAGAATAGTATAACGTAACTCATTGTCTCTGCTAAGCAATTAATATCAGAATAGTGTAACGTAACTCATTGTCTCTGCTGAGCAACTAACATCAGAATAGTGTAACGTAACTCATTGTCTCTGCTGAGCAACTAACATCAGAATAGTATAACGTAACTCATTGTCTCTGCTGAGCAACTAACATCAGAATAGTATAACGTAACTCATTGTCTCTGCTAAGCAATTAACATCAGAATAGTGTAACGTAACTCATTGTCTCTGCTGAGCAACTAACATCAGAATAGTGTAACGTAACTCATTGTCTCTGCTAAGCAATTAACATCAGAATAGTGTAACGTAACTCATTGTCTCTGCTGAGCAAATAACATCAGAATAGTGTAACGTAACTCATTGTCTCTGCTGAGCAACTAACATCTGAATAGTGTAACGTAACTCATTGTCTCTGCTCAGCAACTAACATCAGAATAGTGTAACGTAACTCATTGTCTCTGCTGAGCAGCTAACATCAGAATAGAGTAACGTAACTCATTGTCTCTGCTAAGCAATTAACATCAGAATAGTGTAACGTAACTCATTGTCTCTGCTGAGCAACTAACATCAGAATAGTGTAACGTAACTCATTGTCTCTGCTAAGCAACTAATATCAGAATAGTGTAACGTAACTCATTGTCTCTGCTAAGCAACTAATATCAGAATAGTGTAACGTAACTCATTGTCTCAGCTAAGCAACTAACATCTGAATAGTGTAACGTAACTCATTGTCTCTGCTAAGCAACTAATATCAGAATAGTGTAACGTAACTCATTGTCTCTGCTGAGCAACTAACATCAGAATAGTGTAACGTAACTCATTGTCTCTGCTAAGCAACTAACATCAGAATAGTGTAACGTAACTCATTGTCTCTGCTAAGCAACTAATATCAGAATAGTGTAACGTAACTCATTGTCTCAGCTAAGCAACTAACATCAGAATAGTGTAACGTAACTCATTGTCTCTGCTGAGCAACTAATATCAGAATAGTGTAACGTAACTCATTGTCTCTGCTAAGCAACTAATATCAGAATAGTGTAACGTAACTCATTGTCTCTGCTAAGCAACTAATATCAGAATAGTGTAACGTAACTCATTGTCTCTGCTAAGCAACTAATATCAGAATAGTGTAACGTAACTCATTGTCTCTGCTGAGCAACTAATATCAGAATAGTGTAACGTAACTCATTGTCTCTGCTAAGCAACTAACATCAGAATAGTGTAACGTAACTCATTGTCTCTGCTAAGCAACTAACATCAGAATAGTGTAACGTAACTCATTGTCTCTGCTGAGCAACTAACATCAGAATAGTGTAACGTAACTCATTGTCTCTGCTAAGCAACTAATATCAGAATAGTGTAACGTAACTCATTGTCTCTGCTAAGCAACTAATATCAGAATAGTGTAACGTAACTCATTGTCTCAGCTAAGCAACTAACATCTGAATAGTGTAACGTAACTCATTGTCTCTGCTAAGCAACTAATATCAGAATAGTGTAACGTAACTCATTGTCTCTGCTGAGCAACTAACATCAGAATAGTGTAACGTAACTCATTGTCTCTGCTAAGCAACTAACATCAGAATAGTGTAACGTAACTCATTGTCTCTGCTAAGCAACTAATATCAGAATAGTGTAACGTAACTCATTGTCTCAGCTAAGCAACTAACATCAGAATAGTGTAACGTAACTCATTGTCTCTGCTGAGCAACTAATATCAGAATAGTGTAACGTAACTCATTGTCTCTGCTAAGCAACTAATATCAGAATAGTGTAACGTAACTCATTGTCTCTGCTAAGCAACTAATATCAGAATAGTGTAACGTAACTCATTGTCTCTGCTAAGCAACTAATATCAGAATAGTGTAACGTAACTCATTGTCTCTGCTGAGCAACTAATATCAGAATAGTGTAACGTAACTCATTGTCTCTGCTAAGCAACTAACATCAGAATAGTGCAACGTAACTCATTGTCTCTGCTAAGCAACTAACATCAGAATAGTGTAACGTAACTCATTGTCTCTGCTAAGCAACTAATATCAGAATAGTGTAACGTAACTCATTGTCTCAGCTAAGCAACTAACATCAGAATAGTGTAACGTAACTCATTGTCTCTGCTAAGCAACTAATATCAGAATAGTGTAACGTAACGCATTGTCTCTGCTAAGCAATTAACATCAGAATAGTGTAACGTAACTCATTGTCTCTGCTAAGCAACTAATATCAGACTAGTGTAACGTAACTCATTGTCTCTGCTAAGCAACTAATATCAGAGTAGTGTAACGTAACTCATTGTCTCTGCTGAGCAACTAACATCAGAATAGTGTAACGTAACTCATTGTCTCTGCTAAGCAACTAACATCAGAATAGTGTAACGTAACTCATTGTCTCAGCTAAGCAACTGACATCAGAATAGTGTAACGTAACTCATTGTCTCTGCTGAGCAACTAACATCAGAATAGTGTAACGTAACTCATTGTCTCTGCTGAGCAACTAACATCAGAATAGTGTAACGTAACTCATTATCGTTGCTAAGCAACTAACATCAGAATAGTGTAACGTAACTCATTGTCTCTGCTAAGCAATTAACATCAGAATAGTGTAACGTAACTCATTGTCTCTGCTGAGCAACTAACATCAGAATAGTGTAACGTAACTCATTATCGTTGCTAAGCAACTAATATCAGAATAGTGTAACGCAACTCATTGTCTCTGCTAAGCAATTAACATCAGAATAGTGTAACGTAACTCATTATCGTTGCTAAGCAACTAATATCAGAATAGTGTAACGCAACTCATTGTCTCAGCTAAGCAACTAACATCAGAATAGTGTAACGTAACTCATTGTCTCTGTTAAGCAACTAACATTAGATTAGTGTAACGTAACTCATTGTCTCTGTTAAGCAACAAACATTAGATTAGTGTAGCGTAAGTCATTGTCTCTGCTAAGCAACTAATATCAGAATAGTGTAACGTAACTCATTGTCTCTGCTGAGCAACTAACATCAGAATAGTGTAACGTAACTCATTGTCTCAGCTAAGCAACTAATATCAGAATAGTGTAACGTAACTCATTGTCTCTGCTAAGCAACTAATATCAGAATAGTGTAACGTAACTCATTGTCTCTGCTAAGCAACTAATATCAGAATAGTGTAACGTAACTCATTGTCTCTGCTGAGCAACTTACATCAGAATAGTGTAACGTAACTCATTGTCTCTGCTAAGCAACTAACATCAGAATAGTGTAACGTAACTCATTGTCTCTGCTAAGCAACTAACATCAGAATAGTGTAACGTAACTCATTGTCTCTGCTAAGCAACTAATATCAGAATAGTGTAACGTAACTCATTGTCTCTGCTAAGCAACTAATATCAGAATAGTGTAACGTAACTCATTGTCTCTGCTAAGCAACTAATATCAGAATAGTGTAACGTAACTCATTGTCTCTGCTGAGCAACTAACATCAGAATAGTGTAACGTAACTCATTGTCTCTGCTAAGCAACTAACATCAGAATAGTGTAACGTAACTCATTGTCTCTGCTAAGCAACTAATATCAGAATAGTGTAACGTAACTCATTGTCTCTGCTGAGCAACTAACATTAGATTAGTGTAACGTAACTCATTGTCTCTGCTAAGCAACTAACATCAGAATAGTGTAACGTAACTCATTATCGTTGCTAAGCAACTAACATTAGAATAGTGTAACGCAACTCATTGTCTCTGCTAAGCAATTAACGTCAGAATAGTGAACGTAACTCATTGTCTCTGCTAAGCAACTAACATCAGAATAGTGTAACGTAACTCATTGTCTCTGTTAAGCAACTAACATCAGAATAGTGTAACGTAACTCATTGTCTCTGCTGAGCAACTAACATCAGAATAGTGTAACGTAACTCATTGTCTCTGTTAAGCAATTAACATTAGATTAGTGTAACGTAACTCATTGTCTCTGCTAAGCAACTAACATCAGAATAGTGTAACGTAACTCATTGTCTCTTCTGAGCAACTAATATCAGACTAGTGTAACGTAACTCAGTCTCTGCTAAGCAACTAACATCAGAATAGTGTAACGTAACTCACTGTCTCTTCTGAGCAACTAACATCAGAATAGGGTAACGTAACTCATTGTCTCTGCTAAGCAACTAACATCAGAATAGTCTAACGTAACTCACTGTCTCTTCTGAGCAACTAACATCAGAATAGGGTAACGTAACTCATTGTCTCTTCTGAGCAACTAACATCAGAATAGTGAACGTAACTCATTGTCTCTGCTAAGCAACTAACATCAGAATAGTGTAACGTAACTCATTGTCTCTGCTAAGCAACTAACATCAGAATAGTGTAACGTAACTCATTGTCTCTGTTAAGCAACTAACATTAGATTAGTGTAACGTAACTCATTGCATCTATGTCTCTATTAAGCAACTAACATTAGAATAATGTAACGTAACTCATTATCGTTGCTAAGCAACTAACATCAGAATAGAGTAACGTAACTCATTGTCTCTGCTAAGCAACTAACATCAGAAGAGTGTAAAATAAGTTACTTATCATTTTCAGTTTGATTTTTATATTAATAATTTTACTGGAATTTATGAAAAATAATTAGATTTTTACAGTTAAGAGTTTCATTTACATTGATGAATTTTATCGTGCAGTTCGGTATAATCTGAAATATTATGTACCGGTAATTTATTTTTTTCATTTATTTCATTATCTATATTAAAATGAATTTATTGTAGGCGGTTTCTTCTGAGCCAGTGACCCAATCGGTTTCTTTTTCTATTCCTGACTCATCTTGCCATTTTGCAGTTTTTCTTGGGAAAGATAAATGTCGTAGCTTCCAATTGCTTTCCGCACACCACTCTCTCATTCTCACCTTAAAAGATTGCAACAGGATAAGGAGTCCACACCTGTGGAGTAACGGTTAGCAGTCTAGCCGACCAGGTGGCCCGGGTTCGATTCCCGGTCGGGGCAAGTTACCTGGTTGAGGTTTTTTCCCGGGGTTTTCCCTCAACCCAATATGAGCAAATGCTGGGTAACTTTCGGTGCTGGACCCGGACTCATTTCACCGGCATTATCACCTTCATCTCATTCAGACGCTAAATAACCTAAGCTGTTGATAAAGCGTCGTAAAATAACCTACTAAAATAAAAAACAGGATAAGGAACTGAATTGTTACGAAACTGTAATTAAAACGAGAAAGTATGCATCATCTTTATTAAATTGATATTATTAACTTCATAAATGTCAAAGACCCATTACTATTAAGTAAATGCTTATTAAAAAACACATTGAATGCAAATTTTAATTTGAGCTCCTATATCAACTTACTGAATGATTTGAGTAAAACTACCTATACAGGGTGAATTGTAACCTCTGCGCCTCGTAAAATAGATACATAATGTGCCGATACACCACGTGGTGCCACGAGCTGCTGGAAAAAGTTTCCCGCCTGCTGTCTGATTGCAGTCCACAGTTCCGTCCAAACGTTTCGCTCGTTAGATTCGTGGAACACGAAGGAAAATTAGATTAAAGGTGAGGATTTGAACATGAAATAGCTATTTAGCTTGTAACACCACGTGGGCAGAATCAGATGTATTTTCTCGTTAGCGGTGACTGGATTTTTGTTCTGCTGAGAAGTTTTACTGCAATAGTAGAATATAATCATCGTTAGGAATGTTCGAATTTGTATGTATATTGCATATGTAAGCTTGCTTACAGTATAGCTGACACCAGCGTTTTTGGCGTGTGTCCTAGATATATAGTACCCAGTCTGTGAGCATGTTGCTAGTGCAGCTGAGAATGGTGCCACTTCATATACACGTCACATCAGTCATTTGCCAAACACAGTTGTCAGACTGACTGCGGCAAATATAAAACACTCGCAATTAACGTTCCCATTACTTATTTCACACGCCAAAAACGGTGACGCGGACTGTACGTACTTAACAATGGCCTGACTCTAAACATTGTGTGCTCTTTCTGTAATTTTGTCAAATTTATCTCACTACGGATACTTACGGTCTCACTAATAAACCGTGTATAATTTTTATACGAGACTTATGCAGAATTGAGACAGAAAACGTTACTAATAAACCATGCATCAGCGATGGATGTATAAACAGCCTGTAACTATACATGGGAAACTCGAAATCCTATGTTTAAGCGTTGTATACAGAGAAGAAAATGGCTGTCTCTCCAACAGCTGTTCGTATCGATTGTCGTTTTATGATGATGGTTGCCTAGTAACCACGAAACAAGAAATCAAAGAGCACAGAATAATTAGAATAATATTGCTGTATCTGTACTCTTTGATCAAAGCATAGCGTGGTGATCGACCAGGTCTCAATTGTACTATCGATACTTAGCGCGGCACACTAGGACACACTATCGCATGCAATAATAGTACAGGGACATCATTTTATTTTTACTAACATTTTTAATATTAACTTGGCTATACCTCTGGATCAACGCCGTTTGCTACTCCCTTCCACGACTGGAGTTCGATGATACTGGCGTAATATAAAAACAAATCACTTTACTATGTATAGGAGGGATCAAAAGTAGTTCATCCATTTACGCAAATTAGGAAATATCGCTCTTTTGAGTTTGATAATTTTCATTAGGTTTTTATTTAATCAAAATACAGTACAGTATTAACAATGAGTGTTTTTACTCACGAACTGAGCTGTCCATATGGACGTATTCATTATTCAGTGTATATTATACTGTCTACAGCACATTAGCGTACAATATAGAGAATGAAGTTAAATTGAAAAATAACCATAACATTGATATTTAAACACATTTTTTAAAATGGTGGCCGTTCATTTCGATACAGGCTTCATTTCTAATGTGCATAACGTACTGTTCACTATGACACTAAGGCTACTATGACTGTATATGCGGTCTTGGGTCTGTTTGGAGGTCGGTTGAACTTCATTAGTAGAAGGGGTGGGAGTGAAGTACATTCAAAAACTCAGGTACAATAAAAATTGAAGTAAAAATTAAATGATGTCCCTGTACATTATGCAACGAGCCTATAATGGTAGTAATTAAAACGCGAGTATGTTTGTTTATGAAACTCGCTTGCGCTCGTTTCATAATTTTCATGCGAGCGTCTTAATTACCATTATAGGCAAGATTCATACGACTTTTTATGCTGGACCATATTTCTAACTTGAAATTATTCAGAAGTATTCATTTTATTCGTATCTGACTGAAGATCGGAAGTGACCTTGTGCATAGCTCGTAAATTGTGAAATGTGCGCAGACGCAAAAGTATTGATTTTTTCCGAGGAACAATAATGTCATTGACCTTGATGTAATCTAGAGAATAAAATGAACTAATTTTGGTATAACTTGGAAATTGATTTAAAATTGAAAAACGAGATGACAAATTGAATTTATTTGAATATTATTTACAATTAACGCTAAATATTATAGTAACAGAACATAACCTTCTGCGACAGTATTGGATTTCCAGCCTGCGTGACGTTTTGCTAGTTGTCTTTCGATTGCATATCCGAGAACAATCGAAAACCTGAACTTTAATGAATAGGTGTACTTTAATGACATGCATTAAAGGACTGCTACCAGGTGTATAATTACTACATTTCGGCATGGTCGAGCATAAAGAATCTTAGTTACTATGTTAACTTTCGTAATAAAATAATGACGAAACTATGACGTAGTTCTGTAACAGTTATATTGTTATACGTGGCTTATTTATTTATTTATTCATTCATTTATTTATTTATTTATTCATTCATTTATTTATTTATTTATTTATTTATTTATTTATTTAATCTGGCGGATTAAATACAATAGAATAGAAATAGACATATACAGGGACATCATTTTATTTTTACTTCAATTTTTATTGTACCTGAGTTTTTGAATGTACTTCATTCCCACCCCCTCTACTACTGAACTTGCAACCGTTCTCCACACAGAACCAAGCGTATACAGTCAAAGTCGCCTTACGGTCGTAGTAAACACGAACAGTACTGAGTTAGTGAGTATAGTACGTTCCAGAAATATGTTCGCTTTCAATATTGAATCATATTCTCGCACAGGTACTGTCGTCCTCCGTTTGCCTATGTCGCATCCCGGTTTCCCCCACCCACTTCTGCCCGTTCCTTTGTGGCTGGGCTGTCTTAGTTCTTTTCTGAAAACATTAACTTCTGTTAGGAATTGGACGTCTACGTAATATTGTACAACTGTTTAAAATAACTTAAATAAAAAGGCCTCGTTAAGTAATTAGCTGTCACGTGATTTCCCTCCTTTCTACGACCCTCGACAAAACCACTTGAACGGATAATAGATAGCATGTCTGAGTAATTTTATCTTTTCGGATCGGACAGAAGTGAAGATTGAATATGCAGTATGTAAGGTACTCTTTTATAGAGTAGGTACAGAATTATTTCAACATGAGTTAGTAGTACGAAAGACGAAACTGGTAATTGGAATTAGGTGCAATAGTCTATAGTGCGATAATATGCACAAAAGAACTGAAGCCTGTATCGAAATGAACGGCCACCATTTTCAAAAATGTGTTTAAATATCCATAGTATGATTATTTTTCAATTTAACTTCATTCTCTATATTGTACGCTAATGTGCTATAGACAGTATAATATGCGCTGCATAATGAATACGTCCGAACGGACAGCTCAGTTCGAGAGTAAAAGAACGTATTGTTAATATTTTACTGTATTTTGATTAAAGAAAACCCTAATGAAAATTATCAAACTCAAAATTGCGATATTTCCTAGTTTACGTAAATGGATGAAGTCCACACCTGTGGAGTAACGGTCAGCGCGTCTGGCCGCGAAACCAGGTGGCCCGGGTTCGAATCCCAGTCGGGGCAAGTTACCTGGTTGAGGTTTTTCCGGGGTTTTCCCTGAACCCAATATGAGCAAATGCTGGGTAACTTTCTGTGCAGGACCCCGGACTCATTTCACCGGCATTATCACCTTCATATCATTCAGACGCTAAATAACCTAGATGTTGATAAAGCGTCGTAAAATAAACCAATTAAAAAAAATTAAATGGATGAACTACTTTTGATCCCTCCTATACCTAGTAAAATGATTTGTTTGTATCTTACGCCAGTATCATCGAACTCCAGTGGAGGGGGGATCAAACGGTGTTTCCGGTTCACAACCTTTAAGCCAAAGGTATAGCCAGGTTAATATTAGAAATGTTAGTAAAAATAAAATGATGTCCCTGTACAAGAAACAAATGCAGAGAGAAGAAGGAAATAAGAAGTTGGGATGATAATCCGTTTCAGGACTAATGGAGTTGATCTTTCTGTGTACTCGGCTAGTACTGTAAACGACCAAAGAGAGAGAGGTGGACTGAAAATGGACTTGTGCCCTTGTGGCTCTGCTGCACACATTAGTAAATGACTAATAAGCTTGGGTTATTTTCCTGTTAGATATTTTCCTATTCGTTCGTATTGCATGAGCCAGTAGATTTTCAGTCTGTAATGAGGTTGAAATCAGACTCTCTCGGACATTGAGGAGAAATGTTAATGAATGGAATAAGACAGAAAATCCGTTACACGAGAATGGTTGCCGTGCATAATCCATCACCCGTAACGACATTACATGCTTTAGATTTTAGTTGAACCAGGTAAATGAAATTTGGAGTTAGGACTGTTTCTGTTCATTTTCGAAATCGAGAAATCATGTAACATGAGAATAAAATAAAGAAGATGTAAATGATTTTGTGCGAGATCGTGCGTATTTGCTTGTTTTCCGCACAGAACCAATACGCGGTAAGTGTGAAATACCACATTCAGTATTCCCAACGTAACACACATAACAATTTCCCTCTTCTTACCGCTTAAGCGCCACATTCATTTTACTGCTTTAGGCTTTTAACATATTATTTTTAGAGACGTTTAACATAGTAATAATTATGCAAATCTAGTCTTTCAGGTGAAGCTCCCTGTAAAGCAGATTTGAATAATGTCAAGGGAAAAATTGTTCCGGGGCCGGGTATCGATCCCGGGACCTCTGGTTGAACGTACCAGCGCTCTAGAACTGAGCTACCCGGGAACTCCACCCGGAACCGTCTCAACTTTTCCCTTTATATCCACACAACTCGCGTGGGCTGACGAAACGCCAGAGACCCACAACGAGTGCACACAATCTCTGTGTGACTTGGAATTGTGGTTTTCTGTTAACGTACACAGTAACGTATATATTATGCAAATCTAGTCTTTCAGGTGAAGCTAATTATAAATTGGAAACTTACCACTGCAATTTCACCTAAATTGCAATGTTAATTATTGTTTTTAAATATTTGCAAAAATTAAGTAAACTCTACAACACCACAAAAGTTACTGCATTTGTAATGCAAGTAACATTAAGGAAGCCGTGAAAAAATCAACAAGATTCCAGATGCCGATGTTATTACTGCAATATGTTATAGAAATAATATTGTTAAAATAATAAAATGAAAAATAAATCATTACATAACCTTACCGTTTGTTTTAAGTTCGCATTTATAGACTGGGGGGGGGGGGGGAAGACAGACTTATATCACGGCTTGCTGGAGTATAGTAAACACAGAAAACATTTTATAGCAACAATGTTGAAGAAAGATATTTTGGTTTTCCGAAGTTGCCGTCATTAAACAGAAACCAAGATGGAGATTTCATTGCAGCTAATTAGAAATTCGCGTTTCAGGTATGTAATAAACGATCTTCGCACAAAATAATGTACGATACACGAGCGGTATGTTTGTTTTCATGTTCTCGGAAATTAAAAAAGCTCAACTACGTTTCGCTTTTTCAATGTTTTCCTCGAACATGAAAACGTCAACATACCGCTCTTGTAACGTATATTACTATTAGGTGCATTGTGGCAACTTCCATACGAAACGAAATGTGTCTTCCTTCTACCCTGTTAGTAGTAGCATTAGCAGTTTGATGATGCATTCAACATCAGAGGTTATTCAGCGTTTGAAATCCAACGTGAACGAGAACTGACCTATAATTCTGTCTGTAGCCCTCAATCAGAAACAGAGTTCTTTTATGTCCCTTGAATATATCCTACGTCACGGCGGGATACACAAGTTATTTCCTATAGGAGGAAGCCATCTAAGGACTTTATCGTTCATTAATACCCATCGCCCTCTGCTGGGTTCGAACCCGCTAACCTCGGGTTCAACGGCCACCATGGCAGTCTCGTACGTAAAATTGGATAATATCGATATGATGAGGTAAAAACCAATGCTTTAGAAGAAGTGTGTTGTGTCAGTGAAGTGTGTTGTGTAAGCGAAGTGTGTTTCTGTCAGTGAAGGTTTATAGTTTATAGTGGTAGTGCAAAGTATTTGAACAGTGAAATGTTTTTGAAGTGTTAGTGAAATTAGGATAGTGTCAGTGAAATGTGTCGTAGTTCCAGTGCAGTGAGTGAGTTGTCAGCAAAATGAGTGTAGTGCTGAAAGGTACTTGTGCAGATATGAACATATCATACTCGTGGGTTTTAGTTAGAACTTAGGGTTAAGATATAGAAATTATATTTACTTTAAATGTTAATTTTAAGTGATCGTGCTTCATTTAATTTATGATGTTTGCTGTTATTATTATTATTCCTTTTGTTGTTAGTATTAATTATTAATTTATTATTAGTATTATTATTAATTTATTGTCAATTGTATTTTTTTATTAATTGAAGCTTTTGTCATCTAGTCTGTTGTCAAAAAATCTGAAAGTTAGAATTTATAAAACAGTTACATTACCGGTTGTTGTGTATGGCTGTGAAACTTGGACTCTCACTTTGAGAGAGGAACAGAGATTGAGGGTTTTTGAGAATAAGGTTCTTAGGAAAATATTTGGGGCTAAAACGGATGAAGTTACAGGAGAATGGAGAAAATTACAAAACACAGAACTACACGCATTGTATTCTTCACCTGACATAATTAGGAACATTAAATCCAGACGTCTGAGATGGGCAGGGCATGTAGCACGTATGGGCGAATCCAGAAATACATATAGAGTGTTAGTTGGGAGGCCAGAGGGGAAAAGACCTTTGGGTAGGCCGAGACGTAGATGGGAAGATAATATTAAAATGGATTTGAGGGAGGTGGGATATGATGATAGAGACTGGATTAATCTTGCTTAGGATAGGAACCAATGGCGGGCTTATGTGAGGGCGGCAATGAACCTCCGGGTTCCTTAAAAGCCAGTAAGTAAGTAAGTAAGTCTTTATTTATAATTGTCATTATTGAGTGTAATTAGTTACCACTGCCACCGGGTATATACCCATTTGCAGTGTGAATACATACATACATGCATGCATACATGCATACATACATACATACATACATGCATACATACATACATACATACATACATGCATACATACATACATGCATACATACATACATAGATACATACATGCATGCATACATACATACATACATACATACATGCATGCATACATACATAGATGCATACATGCATGCATGCATACATACATACATATATACATGCATGCATGCATACATACATACATACATACATACATACATACATACATACATACATACATACATACATACATACATACATACATATATACATACATAGATTTACATTTTTAATATTTCAAACAATGTATGCTAAATAAAATTAGATACAGAGATAAGTAAGCAACAATACATCATAATGGTCATAGGAAGAAAAATACAGAAGGTAAACTTGCGAATTCTAAATGAGGCAGTAGAGCAAGTGGACAGCTTCAAATACTTGGAATGTACTATAAGCAGTAACATGAACTGCTGCCAGTTAGTCAAAAGGAGGATAGCAATGGCAAAGGAAGCTTTTAATAGAAAAATGAGCATCTTCTGCAGACCTCTGGAGAAAGAACTAAGGGAGAGATTAGTGAAGTGCTTTGTGTGGAGTGTGCCATTGTATGTGGCAGAAACATGAACATTACGACGAAGTGAAGAGAAGCGAATAGAAGCATTTGAAATGTGGATATGGAGAAGAATGGAGCGTGTGAAATGGACGGATAGAATAAGAAATGAAACTTTGTTGGAAAGAGTGGGTGAAGAATAAATGATGCTGAAAGTGATCAGGAAGAGAAAAGGAATTGGTTGAGTTACTGGCTGAGAAGAAACTGCCTACTGAAGGATGCACTGGAAGGAATGGTGAACGGGAGAAGAGTTCGGGGCAGAAGAAGATATCAGCTTGATGCTTAGTTCTTTAAGAGGGAATTTAGTGAAATTCAATTTTCTATATCTCGGCTACGAATAATTACTATAAAAGCTAAATGAACAAAAATGTTTCATTCTTAATATACATACATTACACTTTATAAAATACTATTAAGAGAATTAAAATAGCTAATAATTACCCGTAAAAATAATATCTAATCTTCATTTTTTTACAACCGTAAAGTATTTATATAATAAAATCTACAATTAATTCAATATCTGCATGATTCTTTAACTGGAATGTTTTTTAAGGATCTGCATAAAAATACATAGTCTAACAAGCAAACGTTCTGATGGGGACAGATAAAAAAAGTTTAATTTTTTCTTCCACCATGTTAATAATGTCAAAAGAAGTGCTTATACAAATTTTGGCCACTCGAACGCAATTACGACTGTCGCGCCGTAAGAAAATAAGTTCGTCAGGGGCCGCTAACAGAAAAAAAACACAATTTCATGGACAAATTTATTGGAACGGACACGGTGAGCTATTTCTCAACATATATTCCATCGGAACTGAGAAATTTCTCATATCATGGGATCGACAGAGAGAGGTGCAGACGCAGTCAAACGCTGGTTCCGATCTGAGGCGGCTGACTTCTACGACACAAAAATTGATCCTATGATATGACAGATGTCTCAATTCCAGTGGGGGATATGTTGACAAATACTGCAACAATTCCTGTATCTGTTTCAATAAATATTTCTTTGCAATTGTGCTTTTTTCTATAAACGGACCCAGGGAAAATCACTTTCTGGACGGCCTCGTAATTGCGGTCGAGTGGCCAAAATCTGTATAAGCACTTCTTTTGACATTATTAACATGGTGAAAGAAAAAAAAAATAACTTTTTTATCTGCCCCCATCAGAACGTTTGCTTGTAAAATCTTTTACCTATTCCTATTGAAGGTAACGATTAAGATTTTTATTTTATTTTATTTTATTGGGTTATTTTGCGACGCTGTATCAACATCTAGGTTATTTAGCGTCTGAATGAAATGAAGGTGATAATGACGGTGAAATGAGTCCGGGGTCCAGCACCGAAAGTTACCCAGCATTTGCTCGTATTGGGTTGAGGAAAAACCCCGGAAAAAAACCTCAACCAGGTAACTTGCCCCGACCGGGATTCGAACCCGGGCCACCTGGTTTCGCGGCCAGACGTGCTGACCGTTACTCCACAGGTGTGGACAACGATTAAGAAAAGAAAATATTTCCCGAAAGGATAGGTAAAATATCCTAAGACTTTGTTTTTGATGTAGATCCTTAAAAAACAATCCAGTAAAAGATTCCTGCAGATATTGAATTAGTTTCATGTTTTATCATGTAAATGCTTTACGGCTACAAAAAGAATAGGCCTATGCAAATTTGATATTACCTGTATTTTACAGGTAATTATTAGCTATTTTATTTTCTGAAAAGTGTTTCATAAAGTGTAAATGTATGTATATTAAGCATGGAAAGTTTTTTTTTTTCATTTAGCTTGTATAGTAGCTGCGATATAATGGAAATATAAAAATTGGAAATTTATCCTCTGAAGAGGTGCAAAAATTCAAATACCTGGGAGCAACAGTAACAAATATAAATGATACTCGGGAGGAAATTAAACATAGAATGAATATGGGAAATGCACGTTATTATTCGGTTGAGAAGCTTTTATCATCCAGTCTGCTGTCAAAAAATCTTAAAGTTAGAATTTATAAAGCAGTTATATTACCGGTTGTTCTTTATGGTTGTGAAACTTGGACTCTCACTTTGAGAGAGGAACATAGGTTAAGGGTGTTTGAGAATAAGGTGCTTAGAAAAATATTTGGGGCTAAAAGGGATGAAGTTACAGGAGAATGGAGAATGGAGAATCATTCTAACCTAATATTTTTTTCTCCCTTTCTTAACTGTAAATGAGCACAAACGCTACTTAGGTGTAAATTTTTCTGACATTTTGTATATTCGATTCCCTAACCGTTTCAAATGTATATAATTTTACCTTTTAGGTGTGTTTCCAAATTATATACAATACGCTTTGTCAAATCTGGCAACCTTTTCATAAGGGAAGCTAAATTTATATTATATTAACACAGAACTGCACGCATTGTATTCTTCACCTGACATAATTAGGAACATTAAATCCAGACGTTTGAGATGGGCAGGGCATGTAGCACGTATGGGCGAATGCAGAAATGCATATAGAGTGTTAGTTGGGTGGCCGGAGGGAAAAAGACCTTTGGGGAGGCCGAAACGTAGTTGGGAAGATAATATTAAAATGGATTTGAGGGAGGTGGGATATGATGATAGAGACTGGATTGGTCTTGCTCAGGATAGGGATCAATGGCGGCCTTATGTGAGGACGGCAATGAGCCTCCGGGTTCCTTAAAAGCCAGTAAGTAGCTGAGATATAAAAAAATGAATTTCACTAAGGCCAATGGTGTACCTCCCCTCTTAACAGGATATAGTGCTAGTTTATTTATAGAAATTGGGTTTAAAGTCTAAATGATATCAAAAGTAGACAAATTTTTATAACCTTCAGTCAGTATATGTAGAGGGGAAAAAATAAATGTAGCCTAGAACTTTGACGCGTAGCCTAAACAAGTTATTTTTATGCAGACACAATATGTTACCAGTTGGAAGTGATTGTAGCGTAGAGACCTGGTAGAAAATTATATTCGTGATTTGTGTTGTACTAATTCAGAATGGGGAAGAAATTAAATATAACAGTAATGAAATGTTTGTAATAATGCAGATAGGATTTTTATTGCTTAAAAGAAGAAAACGTTTATATTCATTCATTCGGAAATATGCTCGTTTTTATTCTATTTTCAGTGATCTAAACAACTTAAATTTATCATTTAAAATATACTTTATACAGAATTTACTCTGGTAGAAGAATGAGTAATAACATCTTGTGTTAGATATAATACGAGGTCTGCCTCTTGGAGCGCTGGTTTCCATGGTACCGAATTGCGTGGGTTTTTCATAAGTTCATAATGTTATCCGCCAAGAAAATCGTAATATCTGAAGCTTGGCCATGTAAATTACGAGTTTAAGTATATAGGATGAAATATCCGTAGCCTTGAAAGAAAAAGTCACATAAATGAAGTTCGTAATATTTCGTTTTATAAATTCAATTTATTGACAGAAGATGATACTTAATATCAGAGAAGCTTCTGAAGAATCTCGGGAAAGATAAACAAAGGTATATTAAATTTTTTGTTGGAAAAATTTAAGAGAATTTTATTTTCCCTCAGTCGAGAACTTTTTCATCTTCTTTGCTCTTCATCTCGTAGGTCTTCTTACATTTATAATTCCTGTTTTGGTAGAGACAAAACAGTTTTTACGTTAGTGCGTCGCTCAACCTGTCAGGCATTTTTTCACTTCAATTTTATTGTGGAAGTCCTTCATTGAAGCAAAATATATTGATTTTTTTTCTTATGTTTCCACCTCTTGTTTGTTCTCATAATGATACACCTACAATTGATTTCATAAATATAAAATCTTATAATATCATCTTATAGGCCTTTTGTTGTTCTTATTTCCAAACCGTAAACCATGATGGAAATCCCGTTATAGTCTTACAGAACTTTTTATTTATTTCTCTATTGGTGTTTTATTTTAGAAAGCCATAACTGGCCACTTACCCCATTATCTCCTGGTTTAGTTGAGTGATGCCTTATTCGTGTCACTTATGAAGTTCAAATCTGTCTTCAGACATTTGATTAAACGACAAGAATTATGCCGCATAGAATACTTTGAAAGTGCGGCGTATGCATACTGTATGTCATTCAGTGTCGGTGCAGTGGTGACTCTGCAGAATGATGGCGAACTTTGAAGACTGAGCTTCCGCTCATACATTGAAGCGGCCCGCTACTCCCAATGCTTTTATTGTACCATGGGAGGAGTTCTTTTTCGTAGAGAGCAGTGGATTAGCAAAGTGTTTAATTTGTCATAAAACACTCCAACTGATTAAGAAGTTCAATATCCAACGGCATTTAACATCTAAATCTTTCACTTCCTAAAGCAGTGATGTCAAAGAAAATGCATTTTTCTGACCTTGACGTCGTGCGCGGGCATCAAGCGCTTGGTGTTGAAGAAGGAATA
Organism: Periplaneta americana; assembly: GCF_040183065.1. NCBI lineage: Eukaryota > Metazoa > Arthropoda > Insecta > Blattodea > Blattidae > Periplaneta > Periplaneta americana. The sequence continues at coordinate 176,668,345 of NC_091123.1, forward strand.
AGCAGCCTGTTGGATTAAGAAAGCAGTGGAACACAAACTTCAAACGGAACGTGAAATTTTATGTCGTTATTATTATATGGCTTCTTTCTGTTTGATATTATCTGTATTGTCTGTAAAACAAAAATACTAACACCAATTTCTTAATATTGCAGTTGTTTTAAACGTTAATAACATAATAAAGAGTTAAGAAGGAATATTCACATAAATTCCATGGTAGTATAACTATACTGTACTAAATGGATGAAACACATCATTCATGAAGAAAGTGATATCCCAAAGAAAGGGATTGAGTTTGACATGATAAGTTGGAATTGATATTGATGGTATCTTTAGCCTTATAAAAGTAATCAATGAACTAACCAAAACAATATTATAGTACAAAGCAAAGTTACCTAGATACTGTATATGTTTTAACTGTAACTAATATTACATAACAAAACTCTTATCGCATTATGCTTTTAAGGTGATATTGGTGCGCAAATTCCTATCACCAGAATATTAAATTATTTTCTCGAAGACTGCTGAAGCTATAGAGCTGACATTTTTACAACACATGGGCACGTATCTTTTGTTTATGATATAACAGTAGTTGCTTTGTTAATTCATTTCCTTACAATAGTAATATACGTTACAAGAGCGGTATGTTGACGTTTTCATGGTCGAGGAAAAGATTGAAAAAGCGAAACGTAGTTGAGCTTTTTTAATTTCCGAGAACATGAAAACAAACATACCGCTCGTGTACCGTACATTATTTTGTGCGAAGATCGTTTATTACATACCTGAAATACGAATTTCTAATTAGTTGCAATGAAATCTCCATCTTGGTTTCTGTTTAATGACGGCAACTTCGGAAAACCAAAATATCTTTCTTCAATATTGTTGCTGTAAAATGTTTTCTGTGTTTACTATATTCCAGCAGGCCGTGATATACGTCTGTCTTTTTTTTCCCCAGTCTATAAATGCGAACTTAAAACAAACGGTAAGGTTATGTAATGATTTATTTTTCATTTTAATATTTTATCAATATTATTTATATAACATATTGCAGTAATAACATCGGCATCTGGAATCTTGTTGATTTTTTCACGGCTTCCTTAATGTTACTTGTATCAGGAATGCAATAAGTTTCGTGGAGTAGTAGACTTTACTTAATTTTTGCAAATATTTAAAAACAATAATTAACATTGCAATTTAGGTGAAATTGCAGTGGTAAGTTCCCAATTTATAATTGTTACTATGTTAAACGTCTCTAAAAATAATATGTTAAAAGCCTAAAGCAGTAAAATGAATGTCGCGCTTAAGCGGTAAGAAGAGGGAAATTGTTATGTGTGTTACGTTGGGAATACTGAATGTGGTATTTCACACTTACCGCGTATTGGTTCTGTGCGGAAAACAAGCAAATACGCACGATCTCGCACAAACATTATTTTACCATGCGAATATTTTCAAAATTTGTAATATACTATCTTTAGTAATATGTATTTACGATATATTAGATTTACGAAAACATTGTTTCAATACCTGTAAGGCTATTAAATAAATAGGCCATTGTTTGAAAATTTCACTTATCTATAAACAAAAGTTAAGAAAATATTCGTTTTGAATAAAAAAAAATCAAACTTGTGAAAAATGTGCATTAAAATTAAAACTTACATTCTTATAATGCACTTATACTTCTCAGACAAATCTAAAAATTAACATGGATACAGTTCCCTTTATCCATTGAATCAGTGCTGGCCATCCCTGTATGCAGCTCGACCAAGCGGCATATCACCTCTTTCGTCTGTCTCTTTCCTTTCCGCTGTAAAGCGCTCAGACTCTCCTGAGCTCTAAAGCGCGCTGGCGCCTATGGGCATCAATTGACATGACTGTCCTAAAGTATGAAAGTCTGCATTCCAATTAGACCTAATTGAAGGATTTTACATGTTCGGAACTCTTATAGTTTCTTTCAATGTATTTCGGAAGCTCGGTACATAATGGGTTTTATTTCCGATAGGGACATGGATTTTTCCCATGGAACTAAAACTTCTGACTAGAGATGGCCGATATTTCACAAACCGATATTTTGTCACAGGTATTTTTTTGTCACAGATAAACCTGTGACTGATGACGCGAAATATCTGTGACAAAATATCGCTATCGAAATCTGCTCCGTATTCAGTACTCTGCGACTGATATTTTCTCCTCTACGTCGCAGGTTTGCGCGTGCGCATGATACAATAACAGCAATCGGGCGGTAGTTTCTCCATCTTATTATAAGTGATGTAGTTATTAAACGATTTAAATAATAACACCATTGGTTACCAGTACTTAATCTTGTGTAAAATCCTGTCTGAACAACTTTTTTGTTTTGTAATTATTTTACAATGTTTTCCCGAATACTTACGTTTCATTAATTTTTATTCTATGACTCAATATTATAATAATAATAATAATAATAATAATAATAATAATAATAATAATAATAATAATAATAATGATTTATTTAACCTGGCAGAGTTAAGGCCATACGGCCTTCTCTAACACTCAACCAGGAGTAAAAACTGCGTTACAAAAACACTACAAATTTACAAAGTACACACAAAACTGAATAAGATAATAATAATAAAATGTAAACAACAAGTAAGAAGAAATCAGACATAATATATAACATACAGAAAGAAAGAAAAAAGCATAATAAAATGTGAACAGCAGGTCAAAAATAAATGAGGCCTACAAAGTATAAAAAAATAAGAATTATTGATAATAATAATAATAATAATAATAATAATAAATAAGAATAGTAATGATAATAATGATAATAATATTAATAACAATAATAATAATAATAATAAATAAAATAATAATAACAGGCCTAATAGTAATAATAATACTAATAGTAGTAATACAATAGTGCAGTACAAAGCATACAATGAATACAATATTTTTAAGTATACACAGTAAGGAAAATTATGTTTATATGTAGCTCAACTTATCACATTAGAGATATACCATTATCGGAAAATATGAGAACAAAAATATAAAATAAGTTAAATATCACTAGAACATAAAAAAAAATGTGAATACGTGGAAACATGCAATACAACACTTGTCATAATAGTAAGTTAGTTTGGCAACTCGTCATAAGATAATTTTCTAACTTGGATTTGAAAGATTTCAATGTTCGGCAGCCCTTGACTTCAGGCGGCAGAGAGTTCCAGTGACGAGAGGTAGCAACAGTGAAAGATGAGGAATACAGAGATGATGTGTGAAGTGGAATTTCTAGCGTGTTATCGTGTTGTGATCGAGTATTAATATTATTATAGCGAGAGAGAGTATGAAAACGAGCGAATAATAATGTTAATGCACGACTTAAAATAATTTATCCATTATATTATATACAATAAAAAGGACCCATTTTTAAAACGATTAGGATAATCACATAACCTTAATTTCTCCATATCCAACTACATTTAAAAATGATCAATTGGTTCAATATCTATAATATAACCTCTTGGTACATGAGGTTAACTTTTGACACGTTACCGTTCAGTTAGGTAAGTATTTATTTGTTAATGGTACATGTACATAATTTCTTTGTTGGATTTTCCCATATAAATCACTGATGAGTGGTGTGTATAGAGAAATCGTATTCGTATTTCACTGCTGTTCAATATTTCCTGCTAATTTTTATCGGTGTGACAAAATATCGGTGTAATTCATGCTTACGTATCGATATAAAATATCGGTGTGACAAAATCACCGATAAAAGTCACAGATATTTAATTGTCACAGATACTTGAAAATATCGTTTAAGCTCATCTCTACTTCTGACCGCACTCGAGGCTCTTTCGGGGCATGTTATGAGATACTTTGCCTTGCTGTTTTAATTTTTGCTTATAGACAGCGATATAGAAGTGCATATGGAGAGGGAAGGGACCATCCCTATGTTTTGCAGCTTAAAGAAGCCGTACTGTACATTCCTTTCCATCCTTCTGAACCACCGTATACCATAACTCTGGTAGTGATCTGCTGTTTCTTTACATATAGGGCGAACTGTAATATCATTAATTTCAAGGGATTTTTCTTTGAGATATTTCAAAAATAAAAGTTTAATACAATTTTGCTCCTTTTTGCTCCCTTTTTTTAGAATAAAATTATTTTATTTGAAATATTTCATAGCGTATTTCGGGAACGCTATTGAATTAATTTCCAATATGCTCAGTCACTGTCTCGAGAAAGAAAACACATTCTCATGGAGAAAGATTTATTGGAACAGATACAGAAACTGCTGAGCTATTTTTCAACATATTCCCCACCCGAGTTGAGACATTAGTCATTCCTTGTGATCAACTTTTGTATCTCTGTGTCGTAGAAGTCTTGCCGCCTGGATCTGAACCAGTGTATGGCAGCCGTCTGCACCTCTCTGTACTGTGAAAATGCTGACCGGACAGGAATTTCTTGAGGTGTAAGAAAAGATGGAATCGCTCGGTCACATACGGCTCGGAGCACAACATATCTTCTGCAGGAGTTCCGCTGGGAGGTGTTTCAACACCCGCCTTACAGTCCGGATATAGCTCCCAGCGATTACCATCGTTTGTTACACCTCAAGAAATTCCTGTCCGGTCAGCATTTTCACAGTGACAGAGAGGTGCAGATGACTGTCACACACTGGTTCCGATCCCAGTCGGCAGACTTCTACGACACAGGGATACAGAAGTTGACCCTACTGTATGAAAAATGTTTGAATTCTGGTAGGGAATGTGTTGAAAAATAGTTCAACAATTCCTGTATCTGTTCCAATAAATTGTTCCACGAAATTGTGTTTTTTCTCTCTAAACGGCCCAATGGATACGAATAGTTTCAAGGGAAAAATTGTTCCAGGGCCGGCATCGAACCCGGGACCTTTGAGTATGCATATGACTAAAGATGAAGGATTTGTGCGGTTTGTCATCAGGTTGCGTGTGCATAGATGTTATACAGCTATATGCCCAGTGCCTGTGTTGACTTACGACGTAAACAAACCACGCTAAGAGTACAGTCTAGAAATGACAAATGCAACACTCCGTTAAGGTCTGTCAGATGACAGTATACAAATATGAGGAATATGTAGAAATATTAGTATAGTTAGAAGAAGAAACTTGCCTTTATGATTCATCCATAGCTTCAGAGCCATCACAAGCCGAATCGCACTGCACTGCTACAGACATTCTTAAATAAATCGAATGTCAAACGTCGTCGTCGATCAGTCAGATAGTTTTTGAACTGCGAAAAGCTTCTTTCAACGTCACAGGACGTCAACGGTGCATATGTCAAGTATACTATCCTATCGCCTGATGATTTTGCATTCTTCAGCATGTTACAAATTGTTAAATAGCTCTTATTTTTCTGTTATTTATTCCTTATTCTCTGTGTGCAAGGTCCTGGAGGTCCTTTCTTGATTGTTTCTGACACCTCTTTTATTATTTCTATGCCCTTGGATATTCCAAACCAGATGTTTCTGTGTTATGCTTTCCGGTATCGTTCCGTGATTTTGGTGTATGAACTTCATATCTTCAATTTATGTTTAATTTCACATCCTTTGTTTGCTTGGTTTCCGTCATTGCTCACTACGTCCGTTCACCACTGCAGTGCATTGGACTATGAAGGTCTGTGTTCGATTCGTGTTGTTAGAAGACGGTAAGTAGGCAAAAGGATAGCGTGTAGTTGCATTTCTTTTGGTTGCACTGGTCGCAGTTGCTCACCTGTCTGTCCACCTATGCTCCCTGTCGAGTCAACGTGTTTTTCATGCCGCGCACTAACCCCTCATCTTTAATCATAATACACTGCTCTATTAAACTGAGTGAGCTTATTGTGAATTAAATTAATGGCTTTCTTAAAACACGCTATGAAATATTACACATAAAACCATTTTTATCTCGAAAAGGAATCCCCGCTTGGGCTGATTATCTGGTTGGGTTTTTTCCGGGGTTTTCCTCAACCGTAAGGTGAATGCCAGGTAATCTATGGTAAATCCTCGGGCTCATCTCGCCAAATACCATCCGCTATCACCAATCTCATCGACGCTAAATAACCTCGTAGTTGATACAGCGTCGTTAAATAACCAATTAAAAAAAAAAGAGAGAAACATTTTCAAGTTGAATGTATGAAACAAAATGTGCTTACAAAAGTAGGACTTCGACACCACATTTACATATTAAAATAACGGATGGAGGAAGACAAAATAGAAATTTTCAATTTTCGTGGTACACGACCAGCCTCATGGTCTAGTGGTCAGAGCTTCTAGCTATAGTTCGCGAGGTCCCGGGTTCGATTCCCGGTTAGAGCACGGGAATTTTTTCTTAAAGGAGGATTATTCCTGTTTCTCCATGGTCTGGAATTTAGGTTCAGTTTAGATTTAAGACCTCTCCTGGCACCACATTATCATCATATCATATCATCGAGGTAATGTAACTCCGCCTTCCAGGCGGGTTACAAATAAGCCATTGCCAGGAGAGAAGACCAGAAATGCCGAAAAGACAACCTGGTGACATTGGTTTAAAAAAATAGTGGTATAAGGAATATCCTTGGCTAATGGGATGCTTTGAGACAAATGAATTATATTGCAGATTTTTTCAGTCTCCCCAGTACGTATTTACACCTTAGCTTCGCCACTGTAAGAAGCTACCTTGGGCTTAGAACTAAAGTCTCATAATATATAGGTTTTTTAATATTTTATTTGTAATAAGTCTGTGATTTTATATACTATAAAAGTCTATATGGCATTAGGATAATGTCCTGTTGCTGAAAGGAACTTGCTTTGGGGACCAGTAATCTAGTACCACGGTTGAGATGTGGAGCAATTAGCTACGCCGTCATTAGAATTAGCTGGAACTCGCTTCTGCTTTAGTTGGAAATCTTCTAGGAATCTTGGGAACAAGCTATGGACCGTCATAACAGCCGCTGCAGCCGACTAAATATGTCAACAAACTAGTCTCGGAGTCTCCAGGTGCAGACAAATCTTTCCTAGAGCAACTGCAGCACGTACACATCTCGTCTACACCGTACATGGCGATACTCTGTACATGGAACCGCTCAACAGGCCTGATGTAATATAATAACAATAATAATTAGAGCCCGGATTTGTATGCACGAAAAAATTTTACAATATGCACCATAATATGCAAAAACTATTTGTTCTGTGGGTAATCTTACCTTATTCGTGGCTGTTACAGTCAGCGGCGGTGCGTCAATAATAATAATAATAATAATAATAATAATAATAATAATAATAATAATAATTTATTTTAGCTGGCAGAGTTAAGGCCGTACGGCCTTCTCTTCCACTCAACCAGGAAAAAAAGTGTATATACATATGCATGAACTTACAAAGAATTCAACAATTTGATTTAGATGAGAGTTACATGTACACAAGAGTTATTTACGAATTAAACAACAAAATACTATGAACCATTAATTAAACACTGAGATCAATTGTGTAGCAGAATTAAGCTAGATCAGTAAGAGCACGTGAACACCTTGTTTCCATTAATGCACGACTAGTTTTATTATTTAATGCCGTATTGACGTAGTGGGGATGTATAATATCAGAATCGAGTATTTTAAACTTCCCGCATCTTGCATAAACTTCTTGTGTAAACTTGGCAACATCCGTTCACGTACAAGCCGTGCTCTTTTCGAGAAGGTTACAGGAATTTCACGCAAGCGTGGGAAAAAAATTGTCTTTCGCTGGCCGCTTATGACTCGTCAAGAGCACAAAGCGTTAAGTGAACAGTGAATCTATCCTACACATGTCAGGTGCATCGATGCCTAATAGTCTGTACTTTAGCCTGTAGGTGTCAGCATCTCATTGTTGGAACGGTGGATGTGTGTATAGTGCTCCTACAAGAGTGTAGTTTGTGAATTACTATACTTTAATATCAGCATAGTTTGGCTTTCAAATACGTGCTGGCATGAATTTAAGTATTTTTATGGTAGTGTGTAATATTTAAGAATAATATTTACTGGTATGGATTTATAGTAATCAATCTATGCGAATGGGATTACAGTACGGATATAGGCTATAGTATATCAGTGTGTTGTGAATCAAAATATATTACTGAACACACGCTTTTGTAAATAATGACATTGTGATATATATTAATTTTTAACAAACGTAAACAATGAACTCTGTTCAAGTAATTTTTAACAGTAAAGAACTGGGTAAACTGGCTTACTAGGAAAAATTGGAAATAAAGAGAGTGGGTTTCCATTATTATTATTATTATTATTATTATTATTATTATTATTATTATTATTATTATTATTATTATATGTTGTTTTGAATTTATATACGGTTTCGATCGTAAAAAACATTGGAATCATGACATCTCATATTAGGCTAAACGTACGATTTTAAATTATCTTCGATTTTGGAACATAAAATTGTGAACACATACAATATTTTATCACGAGCCGCCACTGGTTACAGTAGATAAGGAAAGTTGTCCTGAGGGTTTCTTGTGTGAACTCCTAAGTCTATCAGTGAAGAAGGTTTTATAAGTGAAAATGTCCTTTCCATATCGCATGTTGTTCACAGGTGCATGTGAAAAACACCACAACTGTTCTTCAGTGAATTCCTCTTCTGTTACAGTTTTTTTCACCATTACTAGGCAGCGTTTTGCTAATTTGACAGATTGTTTTGTAACATGATTTTTATTCAATGTCTGACTAAGCTTATCGAATGCAATATTAGTAATACCGTGAGTTTCTGAAGACAATAAATTTGATCTATCAGAGAAAGGGAATACTCCAAAGAATTATATCGAGCCTCCAAATGTGTTATAATTTCAAGTAATTTAGAGAAGCGCTTATGACTATAATGGATCTCTTTCTCGATGCCATCTTCAAAAAAAACATTCCTGAGCTATCGCAATGTTAGCTGCATATTTCGCATTTAAGAAATTACTAATAATGGAATTCCTGAAAGATCAATGTTAGGTCCCCACTTTTTCTTACATACTGGGTTTTAAGGAACCCGGAGGTTCATTGCCGCCCTCACATAAGCCCGCCATTGGTCCCTATCCTGAGCAAGATTAATCCAATCTCTATCATCATATCTCACCTCCCTCAAATTCATTTTAATATTATCTTCCCATCTACGTCTTGGCCTCCCTAAAGGTCTTTTTCCCTCCGACCTCCCAACTAACACTCTATATGCATTTCTGGATTCGCCCATACGTGCTACATGCCCTGCCCATCTCAAACGTCTGGATTTTATGTTCCTAATTATGTCAGGTGAAGAATACAATGCATGCAGTTCTGCGTTGTGTAACTTTCTCCATTCTCCTGTAACTTCATCCCTCTTAGTCCCAAATATTTTCCTAAGCACCTTATTCTCAAACACCCTTAACCTATGTTCCTCTCTCAAGGTGAGAGTCCCAAATTTCACAACCATAAAGAACAACCGGTAATATAACTGTTTTATAAATTGTAACTTTCAGATTTTTTGACAGCAGACTGGATGGTAAAAGTTTCTCAACCGAATAATAACAGGCATTTCCCATATTTATTCTGTGTTTAATTTCTTCCCGAGTATCATTTATATTTGTTACTGTTGCTCCCAGATATTTGAATTTCTCCACTTCTTCAAAAGATAAATTTCCAATTTTTATATTTCTATTTCGTACAATATTCTCGTCACGAGACATAATCATATACTTTGTCTTTTCGGGATTTACTTCCAAACCGATCGCTTTACTTGCTTCAAGTAAAATTTCCGTGTTTTCTCTAATAGTTTGTGGATTTTCTCCTAACATATTCACGTCATCCGCATAGACAAGCAGCTGATGTAACCCGTTCAATTCCAAACCCTCTCTGTTATCTTGGACTTTCCTAATGGCATACTCTAGAGCAAAGTTAAAAAGTAAAGGTGATAGTGCATCTCCTTGCTTCAGCCCACAGTGAATTGGAAACGCATCAGACAGAAACTGACCTATACGAACTCTGCTGTACGTTTCACTGAGACACATTTTAATTAATCAAACTAGTTTCTTGGGAATACCAAGTTCAATAAGAATATCATATAAAACTTCTCTCTTAACCGAGTCGTATGCCTTTTTGAAATCAATGAATAACTGATGCACTGTACCCTTATACTCCCATTTTTTCTCCATTATCTGTCGAATACAAAATATCTGGTCAATAGTTGATCTATTACGCCTAAAACCACACTGATGATCCCCGATAATTTCATCTACATATGGAGTTAATCTTCTCAAAAGAATATTGGACAAAATTTTGTACGACGTCAACAAAAGTGATATTCCTCGATAGTTACTGCAGTTAGTCTTGTCTCCCTTCTTAAAGATTTTCAGACACAGTTTGAAAATGAGTTTGTATGAAAACCAAATTATTCGTCAGAACCTTCAAATCCAGAGCTTCAATTATTCTGATTGCAGAATAGTCGTCACCTAATGTGTTGATTATCTGCACAACTGTACGGCAGTATTTGGCATAATAAATAGCTGCATTAAGTCATGTACCCCATCCAGTAACAATGGGCTGTGGAGGTAGAGGAAGAGTGTGTGCTAGTTTCTTGAATTTCGCAACCGTCTTTGCGTATTTGTTGGCATTCATTCTACAGTACCCCCACCCACTGTACGCTTTACCACTATACTCAGTACGCCGTTATGCGGATTTTCCACTGAACTGCTCTATTGGGTCCGAAGTCTCGAAGCCTGCTAATAAGATAGCATTGTGAAACACAATTTACATACAAGCATTTGTAATCTTTTACTTGTTATTTGTAAATTGTTAATTTTTAATTTGTAAGGATTGTGAAACGGGCCCCTAGACGCAATTCTTGTAAAAGAGAAATAAATCTTCACTTCGGAAATCGAACTTGGGCCATCTTGGTGGTCACACCATCAATGAGCTCTGGCATTCATAATTCTGTCAGTGACCTAAGAAGGTGTTGAACCGTTGACACGACCATCCATTAGTAATCATCGAACTATCTTTGTAGAAGAGGTCATCACAAAAACAACTTTTCCTACATGTGTTCCGATATGAACTTCTAGACTAAACTTCTTAATGAGGCATGACGAAGCAGTTTTATTCTCAGACAACTAGTAGCTGAGAATGCTTATCAATAACTTGGACTGTGTGAACCCTGTGGAGTCCAAATTCCTGTTTATAACGAGAAGGGATGTCCCGTCAGAATATCAGCCTCAGGTTCGCAGTTTCTACATACGAGACTTACAGTAACTAATGGTCTGTCAATTGGCAGAGCGCTGGCTTAGGACAAGGGACACGAATTAAAATGTTGGCGACAACGGCAGAATTATGTTTGTAGTGAATGAAGCCAATGCGAGCAAAAACAGGGAGATGCACTATCACCTTTACTTTTTAACTTTCCTCTAGAATATGCCATTAGGAAAGTTCAGGAAAACACAGAGGGTTTGGAATTGAACGGGTTACATCAGCTTCTTGTCTATGCGGATGATGTGAATATGTTAGGAGAAAATCCACAAACGATTAGGGAAAACGCGGAAATTCTAGTTGAAGCAAGTAAAGCGATAGGGTTGAAAGTAAATCCCAAAAAGACTAAGTATATGATTATGTCTCGTGACCAGAATATTCTACGAAATGGAACTATAAAAATTGGAGATTTATCCTTCGAAAAGGTGGAAAAATTCAAATATCTTGGTGCAACAGTAACAAATATAAATGACACTCGGGAGGAAATTAAACGCAGAATAAATATGGGAAATGCCTGTTATTATTCGGTTGAGAAGCTTTTGTCATCTAGTCTGCTGTCAAAAAATCTGAATGTTAGAATTTATAAAACAGTTATATTACCGGTTGTTCTGTATGGTTGTGAAACTTGGACTCTCACTTTGAGAGAGGAACAGAGATTAAGGGTGTTTGAGAATAAGATTCTTAGAAAAATATTTGGTGCTAAGAGGGATGAAGTTACAGGAGAATGGAGAAAGTTACACAACACAGAGCTGCACGCATTGTATACTTCACCTGACATAATTAGGAACATTAAATCCAGACGTTTGAGATGGGCAGGACATGTAGCACGTATGGGCGAATCCAGAAATGCATATAGAGTGTTAGTTGGGAGGCCGGAGGGAAAAGACCTTTGGGGAGGCCGAGACGTAGATGGGAAGATAATATTAAAATGGATTTGAGGGAGGTGGGATATGATGGTAGAGACTGGATTAATCTTGCTCAGGATAGGGACCAATGGCGGGCTTATGTGAGGGCGGCAATGAACATCCGGGTTCCTTGAAAGCCAGTAAGTAAGTTTAGTAACTAAGTGAATGAAGCCAAGATTGTGAGGATTTTTTCGTAGTTCTCCCGTTTATCTTCGTCATTCCATCAACATCTCCACCTTTCATTATCACTTCACTCCGAAAATATGACACCACTTGTGTTTGCGTGACGCCAAATAGATCGCCCTTGTGGTTCTTCCTCGCAGTCTGCCCGAAAAATGTATAATACCAGAAATATTAGTAGCAAATGGCTCCAGAAATACGTAAAAATACACTTTCCATAATTAGCCAGACAAACTACTCAAACACAGCAACATACAATGGCGGCAAACCAGTTACAGCTGACATGTAATATTAGCACTGTTAAATGTGCACTAGTAGAGGATCAAATCGCTGTTGTCATCTAGCAGATATCGCATATACTTTTAGCACAAGGAGGGGTGGCCTTGTTAAGAGCTGGGCCTTGTTTGATACACCTATCTTATATCTCAGAAATCATTTTCTGCATCCATATGCACCTAAGTATACGGCAGCCGTGGCGAGAACGTGACTCGCGAGACATTGTGGCTCGCAGTGATACCTGTGCATTTCGCTTGCTTCTAACCTCCCCCAACCCCCACCCTCTCACTCACTGGAGTCAAACTCCGTTCCATTTATATTTGTCTCTGACCTGCGAGTGGCATATATCTCTCTCGAAACCATGTACGAAAGTTCCAAGTAGGATGGGAGGATGCATTTTTTTGCTGTCAATATGATGAGAATATTAAATGTATGATTTGTTCACAAGTATTACGAGGAAAACGGTTGTATAACATAAAACGACATTATACTAGATGTTACTGATGAAACATTAAAAGGTTAAGTGTTATTGTTATCATCATCATCATCATCATCATCTCTGTACATAGACTACTTTTCAGCAGATGTACGAATAATGCGGTTAGCTCTTCAATTTGAACTCACTGATTTACTATGTGATGTCAAATGAAAGCTAGATGTAAGGACTTGACAAATGTTTAACTTTCAAATCTTTGCCAAAAAACAAATATCCGAAGCTTCGTTCTTTCGCTACAACTTACGGTTTTGAAAAATTATTTTCAACAATTAAAATAGTAAAAACTAAATTTAGATCACGACTGACAGACAAATACCTTCGTGATCAACTACGACTGGCAGTAAGTGACATAATTCCTGATTTTGAAACTTTGTCGCAGAGACATTCTGAAGACAATTAATTTTAGGTTATGACATTGTTCATTTATTGTTCATTTCTTTCTTCGTTACACGTACTAAACATTAGTTTGTAGCCTTGTACTGTATAAAATTATATTTAAGTGCTTGACGTAAAGAAAATGAAAATCCGTTAATAAGTCAGACAGTTGCTTCACTTCCCCTTCGGGTGTCCGCCTCCGTCCATAGGTGCTATGCACGTTGCAGGTTACACAGTGGCTCGGCGCACGATTACATTTTCGCCACCTCTGGCAGTAGTAGTAGTAGTATTTATTTATTTAACCTGGTAGAGATAAGGCCGTCAGGCCTTCTCTGCCCCTCTACCAGGAGATTCCAACTACAATATCAACAATAAAATTACAATTAAGTTAGTATTAAATTTACAATTACAATTACAAATAATATTACAATTAGTATTAAATTTACAATTACAATAAAATCAAAGTACGAAAAGATTACCTGAATAATTAAAGCTAGATAATTTATCATAGAGAGACAAAGAATATTTTATATTTACTGAATTACAAATTAAATCTAGAATAACAAAATTGTATAGTGATGAAATTACTGAATATTGAAATATTTTGTGATAGATTAAAGAAACTATTTACAAGTAATCAATTACTGACCCAGAGCCTAGTAAGTTTTCGTTTGAATTCAATTTTATTTCGACAGTCCCTGATGCTAGCAGGTAGCGAATTCCAGAGTCTTGGCAGGGCTATTGTGAAAGAAGATGAGTATGAGGAGGTGCGATGGGATGGTATTGTTAGTATTGTTTCATGACGAGAGCGTGTGTTCAGATTATGGTGGGAAGAAAGGTAAGTGAAGCGAGACGACAGGTACGAAGGAATAGAAGAGTTCAAGATTTCGAAGAGAAAGAGAAGTGAATGTAAATTTCTTTTCTTATCTAGTTTAAGCCATCCTATTGCTTCCAGGGATGGGGTAATATGATCATATTTACGAACATTGCTTACAAAACGTACACACAAATTATGAGCACGTTGAAGTTTCATTTTGTTGTCGCTGGAGAGGTCAGTCAGTAAAATGTCCGCATAGTCGAAATAGGGAAATACAAGTGTCTGCACAGGGGACAAGCAAGAGGGGAGATGAACATTTATCCTTTTTAGCACATGGATAATAGAATATACTTTTCTGCAGGTTTCTGTGATTTGCATGTCCCAGTTGAGATTATTATCCATGTGAATGCCAAGATTTTTTACTGAAGAACTGAAAGGGATATGCACTGTACTTACTTCAACAGGGGAAATGTCGAGGTGTTTTACAGCGTCGGTTTGCCGTTTGTGTCCTAATATAATTGCTTGTATACGGTATAGTGAACGTTATGTCTACTTCATTGTTCCCATTAGTGGGCAAAATGTTATAATGCAAGCAATGAACCTAGATCAGAAATAGTCGAATGCAGTGAGATTTATAGACTCAGCTTTTGTTCCAGTACTACGTAACTTGCCTTAAAGGCACAACCTCTGACAAAGGCACTTTATCTATAAATTCTTAACGGCTGCGTACAATATTCACCTTGGTTGTGGAAACGCATTGCAAATCCCGAAAAGGACTCTTAATATTTCATCCTAACATCTCATTGCAGGCCGACGCTGCCGATGTGTTTCATTCATTGGTTCTGACTCGTATTTATCCAGCTCGACTTCGTCCATGAAGCACCATCATCGCCTTCGACACACGAAAACGATTGTACAGTCCGGATCAGCTTACTTAATACCACAGTCTACTATATACAGTCACGAAGCTTGAGTTTTGAGGGTGCTAGAAACAATAGACTGTGACGGTACTATTTTGCATTGCCTGTAATGAGGCGATATTAGCGATCCTAGTGGTGAGCAACTATATAATGTTTGCATATTTACTACGTATTGAGCTTCGCGACTGTATATACAAGACTGTGTTAATACCCTAAGCTTGGATGGAACCTAACTATTTTTCCCCCATTACTACATAAGCTAGTGGATTATGGTAATTTTCTAGTTTGCAGGTTGAATTTTGTTTTGCCAACTTCGTTTCGAATTCCGGTACTGAGAAATACTACAGCTGCTAGTGATTTTATAACTATTATGTTGGCAGCAGTGACACAAGTTGTCGGTAGTTTAAATTCTGAAAATTCAAATTGTTCTAGATTTCTGGGTCGATTACTGGAAGCTAGTGAGATTTGAATATATTAATAATTAATTAATATCAGTATTGTTGTCAAAAATCTGAAAGTTAGAATTTATAAAACAGTTATATTACCGGTTCTTCTTTATGGTTGTGAAACTTGGACTCTCACTTTGAGAGAGGAACATAGGTTAAGGGTGTTTGAGAGTAAGGTGCTTAGGAAAATATTTGGGGCTAAGAGGGATGAAGTTATAGGAGAATGGAGAAAGTTACACAACGCAGAACTGCACGCATTGTATTCTTCACCTGACATAATTAGGAACATTAAATCCAGACGTTTGAGATGGGCAGGGCATGTAGCACGTATGGGCGAATCCAGAAATGCATATAGTGTGTTAGTTGGGAGATCGGAGGGATAAAAACCTTTGGAAAGGCCGAGACGTAGATGGGAGGATAATATTAAAATGGATTTGAGGGAGGTGGGATATGATGGTAGGGACTGGATTAATCTTGCACAGGATAGGGACCGACGGCGGGCTTATATGAGGGCGGCAATGAACCTGCGGGTTCCTTAAAAGCCATTTGTAAGTAAATAAATAAATAAATAAATAAATAAACAAATAAATAAATAAATGCCTGTTATTATTCAGTTGAGAAGCTTTTGTCATCTAGTCTGCTGTCAAAAAATCTGAAAGTTAGAATTTATAAAACAGTTATATTACCGGTTCCTCTTTATCGTTGTGAAACTTGGACTCTCACTTTGAGAGAGGAACATAGGTTAAGGGAAAAAACCTCAACCAGGTAACTTGCCCCGACCGGGATTCGAACTCAGGCCACGTGGTTTCGCGGTCAGACTCGCTAACCGTTACTCCACAGGTGTGGACTATTGCAAATTAATCCTTTGTCGATAATTATTATGCTTGCGCCGAAATTGAACATTTATTGTAATTTTCCACAGCTTTTAATGATTTTCTTTTTTTAACTTTTCATAACTGCTAAGGCGATTTTGTTTTCCTTGGCGCCTGCGATTGAAATTGAATCTGTGCGAGGCATATTGAAGCGAAATGTCAGGGAATTCGAGGCTAGTTCTGGTGTGGGAAGTGCCTGTTCCATCATCATCACACATCTTGTGCACTCGGAACTAGCTGCCACCCATTTGCAATGCAAGTCCAGTGTGCGCAGTTTTGCGACGCTTTGTCCTTGGAGATAGGTTAGCAGGAATGGCTGGGTACGTCCCTGTTTAAGTGCAGCTGTTTCAACATTTCTGCCTGTCTTTTAGTGTTCTAGTGACTTTTCTCGATAGATATAGGCTAATATTAAAATCACACAGTTTCTATTAGAACGATGCCCTAGAGACCAAAGGTATGTGTCAAACTAATTCATTTATGTATTTATTTACTCACTAGCCGTACCCGTGCGCTCCGCTGCACCCGTTAGAAATAAATATAAAGTAATTACATAATTAAAATAGGACATTTGATCCAGGGAACATTCGTGTTTGATAGAAGGATAAATCGTTTAATATGTTACTTAATTTAAATTGTATTCAAATAATTAAAATGCGATCATTATGGTCCAGATACCAGTCATTGGTGCAATGACAATTCCTTTAACATGTTTCTTAATTTTTATTACATGCAACCATAGTTTAATGGACATTGACATCATTTAGATTTAATGTGTATACATTATTTTACTTGCTATATGTTTCCATTGAATTATGGTACTGTAATAACTTAATTTTAACCCTTGTTTTCTACTGTACATATTCAGTAAATGGTGCTTGGCCCACTATGGTTCTGAACCCTTCAAATAAATTATATTATATTATATTACCAGGGAAAGGATTTATATGTAAATACATATTTACTTATAAAGCTAATATAATTTATATTTTGCATTATCTTTATGTTTCACAATGTGTAGGGTTGAAAAATCCTACTTTTATTTTCCATATTTTTCCATATTTTAGAGTTTAGTACATATTTTCGTTAATTTCCATATATTTTCCATATTTCATATAAAACAGTCCATATTATATTAGGTTTAACAATAAAACAAAACAAAATTCCATTAACTTTTAAAAATACATTTCAACAATAGAGATTTAAACACATGTTCAGTAATCCCTTTAACATCAGAGTTATTTGAAAATTAGCAGTCCTATCAACAATGGGAAAGTAAGTTACAAAACTGTATTAATTTAATTTAAAATTTTTAACAGACTTCAGTTGTGCAGCTCAACAGTTAAATGCCAGTCAGAGTACACATAGGTTCAGTTTTGTAAATCATACTATAAAGACGGTAAATATGCCAAAAGTACGTCATTCAGTCAATTTAAAATCAAAACTAACAAGTTACATTTCAGAATTTAAAGAAGATGGTTTATCAACTGACAATAAAATATTATTTTGTAATTTGTGTCAGTGTGCAGTATCATCTACACAAAAGTTCCTGGTGCAACAACACATTACAACTAGTAAACATCAGGCCAACAAACAACTAAATTCCAAGCAGAGACAATTGTTTTTAACACAACCAACAACATCGAATGTAAGATCTGAGTTTAACATCGACCTGTGCCGTTCTCTCATCTCTGCTGATATTCCTCTCTACAAACTAAAGAATAAGGTCTTCAGGGAATTCCTTGAAAAATATACTCAACATACAATCCCGGATGAGTCAACACTTAGGAAGACGTATGCTCCATCCATCTACGATGAGACAATACAGAAGATAAGAGATGAAATTAAAGATAGTTCAATTTGGGTTTCCATTGATGAGACTCCCGACAAAGAAGGTAGACTTGTTGGTAATGTAGTTATCGGTTTGTTAAGTGAACAATATTCTGAACGAATTCTTTTACATTGTGATGTTCTAGAAAAGTGCAATAACAAAACTATAGTTAAACTGTTCAACGAAGCTATGGGTATCCTGTGGCCAAAGGGTATTATGTACGATAATGTGTTATTCTTTATTAGCGATGCTGCCCCTTATATGGTCAAAGCTGGACAAGCATTATCTGTTGTATATCCTAAATTGACTCATTTTACTTGTGTGGCGCATGCATTTCATCGTGTGGCAGAAGTGGTCAGAGACAATTTCCCTAAAGTAGATTTGTTGATTTCATCAGTGAAAAAAGTATTTCTCAAAGCTCCCAGTAGAGTTAACGTGTTGAAAGAAATGTACCCTGAAATTCCATTGCCACCAAAGCCAATTTTAACTAGATGGGGTACATGGCTAGAAGCAGTTGAATATTATGCCGAACGTATAGACTCTATTAACAATGTTCTCCTTGCATTGGACTCTGAAGATGCAGTCTCAATTGATACTGCGAAAACAGTTACCTGTGACATAAGTGTGAAGAATGACTTAGCTCACATTCAGCATACATTTTCATGCATCATAAAAACGCTCAAAAGTCTCCAAAATAGGCACCTTTCACTATCTGAAAGTTTTGAAATTATAAATAGTACTGTGGAACAACTGAATCGTGATAGAGGTAAAGTTGCAGATGCAGTAAGAGCTAAGGTGGACACTGTACTTTCAAAAAACCCTGGATATGAAGAACTACAAAAGGTTGTTGCTGTGATGAGTGGTGAATCAACAGTGAAGATTAACTTGGACTTATCCCCAGCAGACATTGTGAAATTGAATTATGTACCAGTTACTTCTTGTGACGTCGAACGCTCTTTTAGTCAGTATAAATCTATCCTCAGAGACAATAGAAGAAGATTCACTTTTCAGCACTTGAAAGAAATGTTTGTAACCTATTGTTATGGTAACAGACAATAAAAATTGTGTTTTGTTGAAACTACATTGGAAGATAAGGTACGTCCATTATATTTTTTGTTTAGTTTGATTAAAATGTACCAATATTTAACGTACATAGTCATTTTTTTATAATTTTAAGTCCATATTTAATTCCATATTTTGGTAAAAATCCATATTTAATTCCATATTTTGGTAAAAATAACTACATATATATTTACATATTTCATATATTTTTAGTCCATATAAATCCGTTCCCTGTATATTACATTATATTATATTACATTACATTACATTACATTACATTACATTATATTATATTATATTATATTATATTATATTATATTATATTATATTATATTATATTATATTATATTATATTATATTATATTATATTATATTATATTATATAAAAAGTGTGTTATAACGGATGTACCCCGATAAGTAAGTTTTTAATTTGTTATGGGGGTTCTTGAATCTCAGGAGGAACAACTTTTACAATAGCGCAACATAATCTGCTTGGCTCATTACCCAATTTTTTTGCATTGCATTTATTGCATAGGCCTATGTATTTTAACACGTATCAATTGAGCATAGTTAAAATTTGGATTATAAAATAATGGAATGCTAAGCTAACATACTATTACTGTGTACTAAGTCAATACACTCTCGTTGTTCGTTAATTCTCTGAGATTTAAATGAATGTGTACATAAACATTATTTTAAGAAATGCAGGAAACGAATATACAGAATAACCTATCAAGTTTTCTGTGCATAAGAAGCTATTTTAATCTTACCTGTCCTCAATTCACTCACAAGTTACTATAATAACATTATAGCATTATGTCCATCTAGAGAAACTACACTTTCCAATGGTGAAATAATAATTAATTATACAAATCGGTTAATTTAGCTTCCGATATTACTTCATACAAACACATGAACATTCTCTGTAGGCTATCTTTTATAGCTTTCGATTGTTGTTGTTCAAGGCCCCTTATAGACGAAGTCGCTTGTTTTTTATTTCACTACACGGGCTTAGATGGCAGTTATTTTAATTTTAAAACTCATTTATCTCATTAAATATCAGTCCTATCAAAATTTTTCAAGGAATAAAACTTATCGGAAATGATTTTTAAAGAACTTTTGTTATGTAACATTTTTCACAAAAATCAATAATAAGCTAGATATTTCGATTTATTTAATTCAGGCCCCCTTATAACCCCCCTTTGAATAAAATATTTTGAATGCCATATAGCCTAAAATCTAAGTTACAACGAACTTAATTTATATTCCAATATTCATCGAAATCCGTTCAGCCATTATCGCGTGAAAAGGTAACAAACATATAGACAGACAGACATACAAACAAAAATTTCAAAAAAGCGATTTTCGGTTTCAGTGTGGTTGATTATATATGTTAGGACCAATTATTTTTGGAAAATCGAAAATTACCAGAAAAATTTCGGCTACAGATTTATTATTAGTATAGATTTATTTATTCAACCGCTCATTTATTTATTTATTTATTTATTTATTTATTTATTTATTTATTTATTTATTTATTTATTTATTTATTTATTTATTCACTCCTTTATTTGTTTACTTATTATTTACTTAATTATTTATGCACTTATTTATTTATTCGCTATTTTTATTTATCTATTTGTTTATTTGTTTACTCACTCATTTATTCACTCACTCGTTTATTTGTTTACTTATTAATTATTTACTTGCTCAAATATTTATGCACTCCTTTATTTATCGCTATTTTTATTTATTTATTTATTTATTTATTTATTTATTTATTTATTTATTTATTTATGTATTTATTTATTTATTTCGTTTGTGTATTCATTAATTTTATTCCAATAGCCAAATAATTCGTTTTTCACTCACACTCTTATTTCTCATCGTCATCGTGGTTTCCAACCTGTGGTCCGCGGACACCCAGGAGTCCGCGAGTAATTCATAAAAGGTCCGCAAGAACAAGATAATATATTTTTCAAA